>NC_056481.1:23592838-23837990 GCF_008729295.1 Plectropomus leopardus | reverse complement strand
AAGGCATCTACAATGAAACAAGAAATTATCCCAAAATGAGTAAAAACTTTGTCAATTTAGAAAATTATACAGAATTATTAGAATTTTTAAGGTTTATTTGTTTTTACTTTCTTTTTTATTTTTTGTTTTGTTTTATTTGTTTAATTTTCAGGTAATTTCCTTTTCCAATTCTTGTTCAACTTGTTTATTTTTATTCTATTTTATTTATAATTATTATTTATTATTTTTCATTTACAAATTTCTGGGTAATTTTCTTGTAGTTTGTGCTATTTTTTTGGAATATATGGAATATTTCATACCAAGTTGCTCATTGCCTTTTCCGCCCAAGTTTTGAAAAATATTCCCTCACGAGGTTAAATACTTGTGAAAGGCATCTGAAAGCAGCAAAAATAGTGATGTTGCTCCAAGTTTCAAAGGGTTAACTATCTGTCAAATACAGCATGATTCCATATCTAAATACTGCATAACTTTCTTCCAACAAGTATTGCATCTCATTTGCATCAGAAAAGGCTCTGATGTAAATCCCATCAGTGAAACACTGCACTTTCGTAAGCATAGCTTATCATCAGGTCTCTCCTGAGCCTGCGACAGTCAATATTATGAGTAAACATTAACCAGGAACAGTTGCTTTTACTTTGCCCAGCCCACACAGACCAACTGAAAGTGTCACCTGGAATCCGCCATTACAGTTTTTACAGAATGCCTCCCCTGTAAAAGTGAACTGTAATGTTTTGGCTATGTTCAAATAGTTCCAAGGGCTGCGCGAGTGGATCAACACCATCTGTTCTCACACAGCACACTCACGCACTGTTGGGAGTCACTGAGCCGTGAGCGGACCATTTAGTGGGACATGGCCGTGGAGAGGTGAGTGAACTGAATGTGTTTTTTGACAATGGTGTTTTAACATCAGCAGATTTCTGTGGAGCGTGCTGATAAAAACATGTTTTGAAATAATTGTTTTATCATCAGCAGATAATGTGGCTCCTCTGGTTCTATAAAGCTTTTTTTTTTTTAAACTGGCAACTAATGGTACCCAGCAGCATTATCTCATCATGTTTAATGTCCAGATTGTCCATTTGAGCTTTTATCTGGTCTCTCCCGTTGCAGTGTTTCAGAGCAGCAGGAAGCCGCAGGGTCACCTCAGGACTGGGTGGAATGGTTCCTGCACCGGGTGCAACAGGAGCCGTGGGCACTTGGCGGTGTTGTGGTCATAGGAGTGTTTGTGCTGGGAACTCTGTCTCTGGTCACATTCGCTCTGCTGTACGGATGCTGCTGCAGCCCAGGAGAGGGGAACCAGAAGCAGAAGAAGTCCAAGAATGGGGTGATCTAGACGCATGTGAGGGGATATGGCGCACACTGTGAAATGAATGTTGACGTGATGGAGAAGATGTCTAAATGTGCATGTCCAGCTTTGGGTCATTTTGGAGATGTAGTGGCAATGGGACTGGGTTTTTTTTCACTGCTATATATTGCAACTTTTGTCACGTTGGATATTTCTTTGCTGTTTTCAATTTCTGTATTTGTATTAGGCGACACCATAAAGAGAGTGGGACCACATCATTGTTGAAATATTCCATCATTTTATTTAATTTCTCATTAACTTGGCTTTGCAGTCAGTTATTGTCTTGAACTCTATAGCTATCAGGCTGCAGAATGTGTCATTGTCACCCAAATGGTAGGAGTTGATATAGTAAAACTAGTACAGGTTTTACTGAAGAATATTAACCCTCTGGAATATGGGCAAATTGGTTTGATTTCTTTCAAGTACACTAGCAAGACATGGCCCAAAAAAATGTAAAAAAAAAAAAAAAAAAAAAAAAAAAGTAACAAGAAAATTTCCTGAAAATATAAAAAGGGAAAAAAAGAAAACGAAAACAAGAAAATGACATAAAAAGTACATAAATAAATAATTTGACATATTTTGTTATATGTCACATATTTTGTTATATGTTTTCTTAAACATAATTTTTCATTATAAAATCACTATAATTTTGAATATAGTGTCCAGGATATTTTCCTAATTGTTTGGATGATTTTCTAATAACCTTCACCTCTTTAAAAAAAGACAAAAAAAAAAAGTTGATGCCCCTGTTGCATTTATATTATTTCTTGCAATTTGTGAGAACATTCTTGCCAAGGTGGTCAATTTCATCCATGTCCTCACAAGAAATCAAAGGCATGTTTTCTTTAAAAAAATCTCTGAAATCACACCATTTATTATAGCTATAAAATGCGAAATATAGTTACCTATAATGGAGGGAGGGTCATACATTTTCCTGCAATTACTCAGGGAGACTATTTGTAGTTACAGGCAGTGTCATGATAGCCTACAAACATAAAAAAAACACCTTCTGATAAATAAATTAAAGTCCCTTGGGCTTCTGAAATGGCATTTTCTTCCTCTTTTTATTCTTCCCAGTGGTTGTCAAAGCATTGAACTTAGTTGCTTATATAATTTTAGTGTTTTGGCTCTAGCTATAATGTCAGCATTGAAATGTAAAACTTAAAATTATTCTTATTTATTGATAATGGTCATATTAAAAGAATAAACCTCTCCTTGTTGTGAAGCCACAGACTGTAAGTGGGGTTTTCATCTCAGTCAAATGAACACAAGGACAACATTACCCAGTGCTACCTTAGTGTGACGTAATACAACTTCCTCGACGTTTATTACTGTGCGACCGGGCGTTTATGCGACGTACAGAGCAGCAATGGCGAGCGGTAAAAAGAGTGCCCTGCTTTCCTCTTTGGCAGACTATGGAGACGATTCAGAGCCCGACTCTGACCCCGAACCAGAGGAGACAGGTGATGATATCACATTTAATATTTCCGTCCTTGTATTGAGGCTAAAAACGCTGTGTGTTGCTGTGCGAGTCTCTCCCCGGCTGTTCATGTGGTAGCTAACGTTAGCTCGTAGCTAACATGGCTAGTTTACGGACAACGTCCAATATTCAAGACGTGTTTGTAAACAATATGAATAAAGAAAACACGAACCTACAAAGTTCGTTCATATAAAGTTTTTTAGCAGGTTATTGATGGATTTGTTTTGGTGTAGGTGCTCCCTGGCATTTATGAAACGCGAAGGTCTCAAGAGAGACTGTAATGTAATGTTTTTTGGAATTATTTTGAAATCATGAGTTATTTTCACCGTGTCTAGTAAATTAATATTGCAATTTAAAAAAAATAGAGAATGGGTTTGTGTCTTCCTTTAGCCTTGATACAGTTCGTGTGGCAAGGCAGCTTTATTTGTATAGCATATTTCATACAAAGTGCTTCACAGAGCAATAATACATAAAAACAGTAACCATACATATCTCCAATAAAGGAGTAAAGACATAAGATATATAAGGCAAAATCAATCACTAAATATTTTTTGAAATTTTAAATTAAAATCACCATCAAAAATAGTAATTGGTAATACAAATTGGTGCAGTTTCTTTCGAAAACATTGGGAAATTAAAATGATCATAATAATATTTTAAAGATCTGTACAGAAGAAATCTCCTGTGTTCTGTCGTCTTCTTTACACCACCGTAGTTCCATCTTATTTCAGTATCAGCTGCCTGAGATGCTGTTTACCTGTCGTAGTTATCTATGTGTTGACCCTGTGCCTCTCTGTCTCTTGTAATTGTCACTAGGGGGGCATGGAGGTCTGGTCTACAGCTATGGGGATGATGACCTGAACCGAACTGAGGAAGGTGATGACAAGGTGTCTGGAGATGAAGACAGCAGAGAAAGCAACTCGGTCAGTATTTGAACTAAAAACTTTACAAAACGTGAACTTCTTACTGTGAGGAACATGACGTCCTCTAGGTTTAATATCTGTTGACCATTCAGTTGGATTCCACTGATATTTGGCTATTAAGTGACAGAAAAAACTAAACACAAGGTGTGCTGTTAGAAGATATAGTGCCTTTTGACATATTCATGATTGGATCTAATGCGAGTCTTGTGTGAAATCTGAAGGAGGAGGCTGACAGGAATGCATCAAAGCTTTTCTTTGTGGCAGCAGCTGTGAAATCTCTGTTTTTGCAATTTGTATTCATCAAACAGCATCAGTACATGTTGGGTGCGCTGCTGAAGGGGGACAGAGGTCTTGTCACCACATGTCTCATGACATCATACCCTGTTATTTTAGTACTAGCACTGCAAAGTCTTGCCGTAAATACTGTCAAGTTTTGGTTTTAGCTTTTTTTCAACCCAGTGGTTATTTCAGTACGTCATGTGCCATTTGTTTAACCCTTTGAGACCTGAGCAAAATGGCTGTCAATTCTTCTTAAAATATGGGGAAAAGGCAATGAGCAGCGGAAGAAGACATGATCCAAACATTTTCAAGAAATTAGTTAAAAGTACTAGAAAATTACCTGGAGATCAGTAAATATATATATTGAATTTGAAAAAAGAAAATGACTGGGAAAAAGTGCTTAAAAATTATAATATTTCTCTACCATAATTTTAAATAAGTTATAATCATTTTAAATATTTTCCCTAGCTTGTCTTTTTTCCCCGAACTTTTTTTAAAAAATGTATTTATTTTTTATAAAACATTCATTATATTGTAAGGTGGTCCTAATATTTTCACTGTACATAAATAACTTAAGCAGAATATAAAAAACATTTATATAACACAAATTGATCCTTTAAAACCTGGAGCAACGTCACTTTTTTGGGCTGCTCTCAGATGCCTTTCGAAAATATTTTAACCTTTGAACCTTGAGCCAATTGGTGCAATTTCTTTCAAAAACATGGTAAAAAAGTGAGGAGCACCTTGTCAAGAAATGTTCTATGAATATCAAGAATTTAATAAATTTAGAAAACATTTTTTTTAACAGCTAGGCAAAACTGTTTAGAATTATCATGATAACATATTTAAAATTATGGTACAGAAATATTATAATTTTTTAGGCACTTTGACCTGGTGGTTTCTTTCTAAAAAAAGCAGTATTTACTTATTTTCAGGTAATTCGTTTTGTTATTTTAACAAATTTCTTGCACATTTTTGGATCATGTCTTCTTTCGTTGCTCATTGACTTCTTCCCAACAGCTAGGGAAAACTATATAACTTCCATCATTGATAATTTAAAATTATTTTTAGAATTCTTATAATTTTAAGGTGTTTTCCCCAGCGCATTTCATGTTTTTTTTTCAATATTTTAAACAAATTTTCAGGTTATTTTCTTGTACTGTTTACCAATTTCTTCTTGCTAATTTTTCTGGTCATTCCTTTTTTGTGTCTCATTGCCCTCTTCCTATGTTTTCGAAAGAACTCAAGCCAAGTTGCTCAGGTTTCAGGGGATTAAAACGTCGAACAGGTTTCACAAAATGTTTGAAATGTTCCTTTCACAAAGTCTTTGTAGTACTGCAACAAGTGTAAAAACATCTGATCAGTTTTGCAGTCCTTCGCTGGGTGCTGGTTCCCCCTCCTGCTCTAATCTCTTTTGATCCTGACGGTGTTAACCTTTTGCATTTTTGTTTTTCATAGGAAATGGACGAATCTGACGAGGGGAGGGACGCAGATGATGTTGAGGTATTTGAACACCCACATGGTGTGGGATGGATTGGATTTGGAAAAGGATCTCATTTGTTTTGTGACTAACCCAAATGGATGTTGTACAGGGATATTTATAGCCGTTATCAACATGCTATGAAGGAGCATGTTCACTAGATGGTGCTGTGGGTTTAAAAATGTCAGGTGAATCCTCAAATGAGGCACTTGATGGAGGTAAAACGAGGTCAGTGTGCTCAAAATATGATCAGAGTTGCTTCTGAGGTAAAAGAGCTCAACCCACAGTGTTGTTTTTCAGAGCACACTGCTTGGACCTGCACACCACACTAACCCCACCCTGCTCTGTGTGTGTGTGTGTGTGTGTGTGTGTGTGTGTGTGTGTGTGTGTGTGTGTGTGTGTGTGTGTGTGTGTGTGTGTGTGAGGGCAAACCCTGTGAGCTGGACAGCTTGCCAGCTTCCTGCTGTGCTGTTTGGTACAGGTCAGTGAGGTGAGAATGAGTCACAAGCCTAACAAGCAGCAACGATACGAGACAGAGTATGTCTGCTCTGTCTGAGGCTTTTGTTTTACAATCTAACTTTGATTGTTCCGCTTCTTTATTCCACAGTAGAAGTGGAGATAACAGTAATTATGCGTCATGATGTCATTTCCCAATAATACATGAACCAACATGTGGAGCAGCATTCCCATGGAAGAGAAACATTTTCAGGGAATTCAAGGACAATGTTTTTTTTACTTTGGAAAAAAAATCTACTTATTACGTTGACTAGTTTTTACAAAGCCAGCAGGTTGACTGACACCTGGGATATGTATCGCGGCCTGTAGCATCAGAACACACTGATCATTTTTGGCCTTGTGTTTTGGTTCAGATTTATTAGCTGGCAGGATCTTATCTTTTGGCTGTGAATTACACTTGGTGTTTTGATACAGTTTGTGCTAGCTGTAGATAAGAAGGTCACCACACAATACTTGGCCCTTATTTAGGGCAATTTAATACTCTGAAATGTCGCTGTGCTCGGATACTTTAGGAAAGAGCTTTGTTGCACATTTATTATTTATGTGGTGTAGCAAGATTTTAATTGGCTCTAAATCAGTTTAAACATTTATGTTTGGAGGATTGTCTGCTGGATTGCAGGTAGTGGTGTGATTTCAGGGCTCAGGCCAGCAGGTCTTTGTGAAGTGTTTGTCTTTTGGGGACCAAAATGTCCCCAGAAGCACACTGCACAGAAAAAAAACGACTGTTCACCTTGAAGCAGTCTCAGTCGACTGAGAGTCTCTGACTGATATTTTGACTCTCCGACTTTCAAGGGGCAGCACAAACACACACTTCCCGCACTGCAGTGACACAGACGTGGTTGAAAATCAACAGAGTACCTCTTTCACATCTGCAGTGATGCATTTAACAGTTATTCCTGACATGGACTGGGCTTTGCAAAGGCTTATATTTGTACTAGGCGACTACTTTTAAATTCCTTTTTTCAGAAAAACCGAAACTTACAGCTCCAGTGCTGCAGTTGTCAGGCCTAGTGTGACCTCTGACCTTCCTGTGAATGGCGGCCAAATGTGAAAAAAGCTTCAGATGTGGATCAGTGAGCTCAAGAGTATTTGATTGGCTCTGTCTCAAATAGCAGGTGCCATTTATTAACTTTTTTGGGGGTTGGATATCTGCCAACGCACTCTGCTGTCCATCCATGTATTTCTGTCCTCCTCCTCCTCCTCCTCCTCCTCGTGATTTGGCCAACTTCGGGACAATTCTTTGATGTCTCAGTGCAGTTGCTAGGTGACGACATGATGCCCGTGAATAACAGCACTGTTCCTTTGTGCCGAACCTGTGTTATGCCCACAGAGCTGGCACAACAGGCAGCATATTTTAGAGGCTGTACAAGACTCCTCCTCCTGCCGAGCTCGGGCATTCACTGGAAACTGCCCAGATTTACTACTCTGGTTTCTGTTACTTCTGAGAAACTATTCTCCTGTCAGCTCCTTTTCTGTGCAGTGTTGCATTAGCGTCTGTGATTTGTAGGTTTCAGGTACAAGTGGAATGAGCTTTTGTTTCCAGCTCCACATCTTTCACAATAACTCTCAGTTCACCTCACCAAGCCACCTGTAATCCCCTGTAATGAACTATATTCATGCTGGGAACATGGTTTAATAATAATATCTACCACCGGTGCTGTTAATGATTCCCTTCACTAAGGGTTGATGAATGCCTCTTCCTGTCAAAAGGAGCCCTAAATATCATCTGTATCTCTCTGTTTCTCTCTTCTTCCCCCCCCTTCCCTCTTCTTTTTACAGATCTCAGAAATGGAAAAGAAGGACCCCAATGAGCTAGTTGGTGAGCACACACACACATACAGAGTACAGACACACACATATACTGTGTAACTCTTGAGGATAATGCTTGTTGTCAGTATATCCCATTAAAAAAAAAACCCCAAAACCAACAACAAATTGATCCCACAGACAAGTATTGTGTATGTGTGTATATCCAAAGTCTAATAGATATCATCCTCTGTGTCATAGAGCTCCACTGTTGTCCAAAAACACATCAATGAGCAGCATTGTTGCACTGGCTGACATGGTCGTTCATTGAAATGAACATCAGCACTGTAGTTTATTTTGAGTAAATAGGCGTTTTTTGACTAGGGAGGTTTTTCATAGGTCTAAGAATCAGAATCCCTCTTTTACGATAGTAGTTCTAAGAGCGCCATTTTGAGGGACTTTTTTTTTTTAGCTCCACTCTCCCGGCGCAAGAGAAACTATGAATGACACAAGTGTATGGTGATTGGTCAGACATATGAGCCAATGCACTAATGGCAGCCACCATTTTTAAATGCTGTTTTATTAGAGCTGGTCATTTACCTTAAACTTGCAGCTCCCAAGCAAGCTGCCACCTATGATGTTTTTTTTTCAGTGAAATAAGGAGGCATCTTGTAAATGATTCCTCTAATTCCTGTAAACAGAAACAGGGTATCTAACAAGAGTTCAGCTCTGATCAGAGCACTGCTGTTGCCTGCAAGCAGTCAGGACACCTCTTTCGTTGTCTTGAAATCCAAAATATGGACATATTGGTGCAGTTTTATTATTCTTAAGAGACTAATGCCGGGGTCACACTGGATGTGGAAGGGCTGCTTGCTTTCGGGGCCCATGTTGAGCAATCAGACTCCTGACACGCTGCAGCCCTGAGCTCCGCAGCAGGCTTACGATCCAGAAGATATTTTCAGTGTCTGGTCTATTTCTTCTGCGAACCGTGAGCAAATCTGGCAGGAAAACTACTAAATACTCTATTATGAACGCTATGAAGTATGTATTAGATCTGATATACAAGATCTGATCATGATAAAGGCAACCAGTGCTTCCACAGTGCTTGTCAGTTGTGACTTTACAGAGAAAGAGAGACAGTGGACACACAGAGACAGACAATTGTAGAAACACACAGCCAGAGACACACAAGCAAGCAGGGACACAGAGACAGGGACAGAACTCTCCATGTGGTTAGAAAAGAGCAATTAGTAATTAGCAATTAGCGACTAGTAAACAAACGTGTGCAGCTTTGCCCCTCTCTCCACTTTCTGTTGCCATTGCTCAGCCGGCCTGTCCGACACTAGTGGCTTTGTAAATCTATTTATAAAAAAATGTAATATTACAATACAGGTTGGATTGATCACCGTGACGCCATCAGCACAGGTTGCTGATGGAGGCTATTTTTTAATTTGCCCCAGAATGTGTCATAATGACAAATGCCAGTTTGCAAAAAATTGATCCTGTTTAAGCTTCTACATTGGACCAGACTTGCAAAACTAGAAATCGACCCAGCTCCACATTCTATATGTTATTAGAAAACTGAAAATGGCCCAAATAGATTCACTGTTTATTCTTTTTTTTTTGGAAAGTGTTCTGGAAACTAAAGTGTCCAGCTTTTTTAAGAAATGACTAAACCTAAAGTCGGTGATGACAAAAAGAACTATGTAGAATGTATATGCATGTATAATAAAACAGATTTATAGAGGGATACAGTGTTAGAGTCAGACTTGGGTGTTGGTGCAGTAAATCTATGAATCACTAACTAGCCCAAGGTGACGTATAAAAGCCTCTTTGTCCACTGGCTGACAGATGGGTTATGACCCAGGGTGCTGGCAGTGGTTAGTGAGTAATAACTGACCTGCACAGGTGTGTAAATGAGCATCAGATCAAACAGGATATGAGTGATACAGGGAGCGGCCTTTCACACACCAGTCTGATAAACACCATAAATGTTTGGCTTCACACTCTGCTGTTGATGATGACAGATTATGCAATGCAGGATTTATTTAATCCCTCATCCATCATTTGACTGCAAACTATCCTCAGAAAACTGTACATATAATAATGTGTTGCAATAAGGGTGTAGAACTGATTATAATAATTAAAATAATGTGACTGTTGAATGATCCTCAGAGAGAAATTATTTTATTTTGAAAGGATTGTCTAAGTAGGAGACGATTTATTCAGTTTGGTAGTTTTGAAACTGAATTAATGTGAAATTCTCTTAGCAGCCTTGCATCTTGTTATTGTATTCTAAAAGTGCCCTTAAGTACTTTGCAAAATTGCAAAAAATGTGAAACCCTGTGTAAAATGTAAACAAAAACAGAATGCAATGACTTGCATGGTAGCTTGCACATCTGTGAAGACACCATGAGGTTTTGGAGCAACATATGCTGCCATTCAGATGACATTTCTTTCGTGGTAATATATTCAGTTTCAATTTTAAATTTGCCTTTGCAAAATAAAAAACCTTGTATGTTGTTAACCATCATTTTGTGCTTTATTTTAGCAGATCAGGCACCGTTTAGGCACCGGTACTGTTTTAAAAGCACTGTTTTGGCACTGGTAACATGTTGTTTGGCATCAAATTCAAAATGAGTGCTTTTAAAGTTTTCAAATTAAATATATTATCTTTGGACTGTGTTCAATTGAATATAGGTTTATCTATATTCAATTGATTTATAAAAGATTTGCAAACCATTGTATTTTGTTTTATTTAGACTTCTGTTTTATAACTTCATCTACAAATCCATCCATGGACTGCTGCCAACATATTTATCCTCCTGTATGTCCAGCAAACAGTGCAGTGATAGCCTACACTCCCAGGCCTTTATCACCTTCAGTGTTCCCTCAGTACGTACAGAGCTCGACAAAAAGGCATTTTCTTACTCTGCTCATTCAACCTGGAGCACGCTACAGCGCCACACATTTTCTGAAGTTGTCCAGCTTGATCCCACTAGGGGATCAGAAACTTATTTTAAGGGCACTGGAAAAAGCATTTTTGTATCTCAGTATTTTTAATCTGCTTCTACCTGACATTTAAAGAAAATGTTTTAAGTACTGTAGTAATAAGTTTGTCTGTCTGTAACCAATTGTTGTTATATTGTATGTTGTCTGAAACAGGTTTCTCTTGAGAATGAAAGTTAAGTAAATAAGTGAAAAATTTGTTTTTGGAATTGGGCTTGTAAGGCACCTCCCTCTGGACCTCCTCCAACACGCTCCATTGGGACAGACAGCAGTAGCTGAGTGAACTTAGTGGCTTCTGTCCACAAATTAACTCCCTCCATCATCACCACTTCCACTCTTCTGGTTTGCTGCAGCCATAAAAAGAAAACTCATAGGAAAGAGAAATGCACCAGAGCAATTTTTAGTTTTCAAAACAGCCACCATCACTATCAGTGCAGTGTAGTGGCCGGGCGTGACTCACAGCCGGGACACTTGACATTACTGCAGCAGAGCTTGGCTCCTCAAACTCGTCTTGTCAGTAAATGTCACAGTGGGTCTGGCAAAAGGCCTCCCATCAGCAGGCTGAAGACAGTTCTTTGTCTGTTCACTGAAGAGACAGACATTGTCCGTCCGTCCAAAAAGACCCTTAGGGCACAGATTGTGACTCTGTCTGTTTTGTCGGGAGGACAGATGGCAATTTTGTTGCGGAATATAATCTATTCTCTGTCTCTTTATATCTCTGTGTCCTTCCTGACAGTACTGAGAATATGCCTCTAATAATGAGCTGAATTATAAACAGGGATATTTATTACACATGTTTTGATTTATTCCTTTGCTTCTGAGGAGGCTGCGGTGTTTATATTAGAGTTTGTCCAACAAGGCTACAAAATTATCATCTAAATCTTCTGTTGTCTAGCGCAGATTAGCAGGCTTTCACTATGCTAAACCCCTGTTGCAGCTACGCTGTGTAATTGTCTGTGACAGTGTGTGTGCATGTGTGTGTCTTTGAGAGAGTTAAGTGAAATACCGAGCCACCACCTAATGCCTGTGACTCACCAGACTTGCCTTGTCAAGTTTTTTATCGTTGGAGACTACAGTATGTTCTGTGTTTTAAAATACGGGGTATTCAGGCTAGTTACATGCATGAGACTATATATCTTCATGTAGCTGTATACTTGGCAGCTTTTTGCCGTCGAAAAATGTGTGTGAACCTTCACACATGCATGCTTTGCGTTACTTGTGTGTCTAAGGCAACACCCTGCCTGTCGTTTGCCTCGGTGGGGGAGGTAGAGCCATATCAGCGGTAAAACAGAAGGATCAGGGTGGGGTTCTGCTTCTCTGAACTTTCCAGACAAAAGGGAGCTCAGGGTGGCAAGTCACTATCTCCACGTGTGGATTTATGGTCCTACATGAGCAGCAGACTGAGGAAAACATCAAAGATACTGAAGGGAAGGACTGCTGGAAAGAGTGTGTCAGTGTAAGACGGCATCCCGTCTGCACACAAACACTTCAAAGTTCAGCTCTGGCTCAGTCCCATAGGCAGGGATCGCTTCACTGTGGACCTGCAGTGTTTATGTCAACAGACAGATATTGTAGCCAGCATAGACAGACATACACACAGACAGACATGCAGAGCTACTGAACCTGTTTTTGGACAGAAGTGTTGGACCAAACAATGGCAACAACATCAATAGTTTCAGCAAGTAAAAGAACCAGAATGAAAAATACATTTCTGTCAATCAACTGCAACAAAAGAACAAAGTTCAGTTTAGTGGTCGACCAGTGATTGTTTTTTCAGTTTTTACAGATTAGTAGCAGTTATTGAGACAGATAACCAACATTTGTAACCGACATGCATATACAATAAAAATGAAAATCTTTCTATCAACATTTAGAATTTGGAATATAACAAACTCCAACCCAAAACCTTGTTTAAATACCTTTAGAGAATGTTTACTCAAAACTGAAATGTTACACACGATATACAGCAAAAGTCAAGTTACACTTTAAATTAAAAAAATGAATAAATCAAAACATCTCCCTGAGGTTTTACAAAGTAAAAGTTCCTCCCGTGCGAACACTTTCTTTGGACTTTTTAATTAAGTTATTTTATCTGCAATCATTAAGCTAAAACGCAGACACAGATAATCAGCAAAATGCCAAATATCGACCCCAATAATTGGCCAGGCTAATAATCTGTCAACCATTAATGCAGGTCATGGACACATGGTCTGAGCTCAAAAACACCTAAGTAAAACACCAAAAATTAGCAAAAAAAAATCTTTCAATATTTCAGACGTTTTTTACACTTGGGCAAGGTGAAAGAGTTTACGTGTCAATGAAAAGGTAAATGCAACTAAGTGCAATAACCGATTCAATGAATAAATGATCCACAATTAAACCGGAGGGGCCAGGGGCTCTTTTAATTTGTCATCTCCTTGCACTCTTTGTTCTGCAGACTTTTGACTTAAGAATTAGCTTATCTCACCCTCTCTCATACATTGATCTGATTTGATCAGTTCTGATTTGATGGACAAATGATTTATCCACCCCAGGAGTCACAAACTGCTGCTTATGGAAAAAAAAGTCATGGAAACTTCACAGACCCGCAAAAAACTTAGAGAAGGGGATGCAGAATGATACATGGGCATAAACGCACTTTTAAAAGAAAGGGGGGGAAAAGCAAAAGTTCTGTCATCTGCTACTGCCACACATACACTCTACTTCTGTGGAAAACGCTGTATTGGAATCTGCCTTAAAAATACTTTATTTCAACAAAACACTTAAAACACAAAAATCTCCCGGACACATCTCATCACAGATAGATGATAATGTAAAAGTATGCTACTGTGGAATTTTTTCTCTTGTATTTTAATTGGTGAAGTTTTCACTAAGGCTAAGATAAAATACAGCACTTCAGAAAATGATCTTCTCATGTCCCGTCATGTCTCTACATATCAACGATCTGTGTAGCATGTCAGCAGTGAGCTCTTGCATTTACACGTGTGCACATACACACGCGTACACACAGCTCACAGGTCGCAGCGCTTCTTCAGAGCGTGATTGACGGCGCTGAACGACTGTAAAGACTATCTGTCTGATAGGGATGTAGAGTGACACTGAAGAATGCCTGGCCTGCAGTCAGAAAAAGCAGAGGGAGACAAGTCGAGCAGGGAGAGCAAAACAAGGGATGGGTCCAAAGGGAGGGAAGGAGGGAGGGAGGGGAGAGGAGCCGCCCTTCTCCTTACAAGCCCCAACAACAGCCATTCCCTGCCTGGGACGTGCACTCCTCATACCAAATTGCCCTATAAAACCCACTGGCATACACTTCGCTGAACAACAAGATGCTTAGGAATTCACCAGCAATGTATCACACAGTGAACCTTTGTCTGACTAACTCCAGTGCATATTCATATCCCACCTTCCTGCTCATTTGTCATCTGCTAATTCGATTTGCTTTTCCCTCACTGCGTTTGCGTAACGATGGTTTCTTATTATGCTAGGGCAGTGTATAATATTCCATATCTTCCTGACATTTCAGCAGGGTATACAATATATGATGATGTAAGTGTGAGGCTTCACCCCTCCCCCCACCTGACATAGAGTCCTTTTTTCAGACTAATAAATACACATTAAAAACCCACAAAATGTTTGGAAAGTAATATTACTGCAGTCATTTTTGATATTCGACAGTTTTAATTCAACTTTCTCTTGTTCACTGAAGACTGATGAGACTTAATTACCTTGTTAGCTCATCATAAAACACTTCATTTAAATTTGATAGAAACAAAGCAAAACTCACCCAAACTGTCTTGGTTACACTTACTGCCAGTAACCTAGTTTTTTAAGTCCACTGTTCTTTTCATTGACTGTATATAAAGATGGACAACATGACAGCTCCCCCAAAGTGTAGCTTTTCAATCTCAATCACCCCCTGGTATCTGCCTGCATCATATATCATAAAGCCCACCCCTCCATGTTAGTGAATGAGACATAGGCCAAACAAAAATCTTAAAGTTCAGGCCAAATAATTTTTCCCAGAGATGGTTTTTGTCCCTGAAGGTAGTTCTCAACACCCTGATGTTTGTTCAAATGATCATTTTTATGATAAGTGTGGTGTTAATAGCTGTGACAGCAATTCCATATGCTTGTATTCAATGGGGCTGCTTGCAATTGGTTGGACAGGTGTTTTGGTGGGAACTCCCTCACCGCGGATATCGCTTTAGCACAGACTCCGGCTCTGAATGACGTCACCAGCCACTGATAGCAGCGGCCATATCTGGGATATTTTAGCTTCACTTAAGCATAGGGGGGGGAATGGGGTGTGTGTTGTCCATCTTTATTTACAGTCTATGGCTCTAAAAATTACCACCTGGGGTTTGGTCGAAATAAATCCTACATTCACCAACTTAGATGTAAAAAAGCATGCCATTGTTCCCCACATTCTCTTGTTGCTAGATGCTGGCTTTTTATAGTCCTGTAACTTATCCCTCCGCCGTTAGCTGTTGTAGTCTCTTTCATCTCAGCTGTCTATTCCACCAGTAAAGAGCAGCTCCTGTATGTATAACAGTGTCAAAAAACATACCTTTGAGATTTTCAAATACACTGGTATACCATAAAATACCATGATACTGACCAAGCATTTGTTTTAGTGTTTTCCTTATTCATGTAAAAACATGTAAAAGAAGGAAAGCAACTAATGTGAAATCATACAAGCACTCATGTTTATGATACTCTCTTTTTGCCAGCTCTATTCTCAGAGAAGGTGAGGAACATGTCCCCCGATGAGATCAGGATCCCCCCCGAGCCTCCTGGACGCTGCTCGAGCCAACTGCAGGTAGATACACCTTCACTGTTATATGGTGTTATAAAACCACATAACTTTCTCTGCAAAGCTTTTCTTTTCTGGTTATTCAAACACACTGCTGCTGTCATCTCATGCAAGCAGCTTTTATATCACCACTAAGGCCACATTTATGTCTGCTAATCAGACCAGAGGAGAGGGTGTGTGGATATAACTGGGGTTGTGGGGTTTTTTTTAGAGCTTGAGAAAATAGTCCTGGGGCCATGTGTTGTGTGTTTTAACATGTCTAGGTTTTTTAATGTGTTATTGTGGAAACTTTCTGTTATTAAATTTGAAGATAAAGTGTTGCCACTGGCTCTTAAAGGAAGATGTTTTTTTTCTTAAGCAGACTCACAGTCTGGGTCTAGGTTTAGAGTTAGGAGTTTGAGATGCAAGAGTCAAAATTCAGAGTGTTTGGGGCTATAAGCTAGTCATCTTGGCGTTGATGCAGTCAAAATAACCTGCTCTCCACGCCAAGTGAATAATTTAGAAGTTTCCCTCGTTCCCCCAAGGGTTAGAAAAGAAATCTGGTGGCTACATAAATCCTAAGACTCACCCCTGTAATTAAACCAGCACACAGTGTCATCTTCTATCAATTTAGCATCACCAGCACTGCTCTCTCTCTGCCTTGCTGCTGTGCGTTTGGTGGGTCTAACTGCAATAAGGTTTGTTCTGCGAGGAGCCGAGGCACGTCAGGACACACAGCTGACTTAGTAAGCATACAGCTCAGCAAATATCGCCGCTGGGCTGACATTCCCCCACCCATCAGATGAACAGCTAATGATTCACCTTCACCACCTCAGCCTGGATATCCCTGCCCTAAAGTCACAGAGGAACAGCTCCACACGAATGCCTAGACTGTGTTTCTGACAGTTCATTTCACCATTTGCTGGAATATATCCACTTAATGAACAGTTTGTGTTTTGCAATCGTGACCCGACCTTGAGGTATGAACGTCCCGCTGCCTGCCAGAATTCGTGAGCTCAAGCCATCAGTGAGCTTCAGATTTGTTCGCCAAAAAACGACAAAGCACCCTTTACATTCAACTGATAATGGGTTGGGCACTCTTTACATCTAGACCGATACCTCAAGTTTGACACTGGTACGCAATTACAGTAGTACCTTTCTCTTTCTGTAAGAACAAAAAAAATATGTTTTTAACAAGATGCAGTCAGAAAGCAGTTTTGCTCTTCTGCTCTTTTCCAAACACACACTAAGTGTCTGTCTGCGTGCATGTCTTCTTCTCTGTCTTGCTCTGTGTTTAGACCCATCTGACAAACTTGTACCTAATTAAAAAAAAACACAATAACAAACAGCAATGATACTAACCTGTCCCTAAAACAGAACAGAAAGGTAAACAGACTAGATAGACTAATACTAGCTGCGCTTCACTGATAGTTTTGGCTCTCTGGGAAGCTGATGGTGCTCTGTGGCCGCCCTCCGGGCTTCCTGGCTTACAGTAGCTCTGCCCGGTGTTGTCGTCTTGGTGCTTTGAGGTGTTTCTGCCTCCGGTTGAATCTAGTTAGAGAAATAAAAAAGAAGTAACCATACTGTTTTCACTGGCCTCCATGATGCTCTCTACTGTTAACTAATCCTGAGCATTTGTGGCATTGAACGTGACACACCAGGAAAACAACAGAAAGACATACTCATCGCTGTCAATGGGAAAGGAAACTATCAGCTATTTTTTTAATATTTTTTCCTGCATTTAAAAAAACCCACATATACACTCTTATTTAGGTGGAAAATGACATAACAGTCAATAGTAGTTTTAGAGATTAGTTGATTATAAGAAGCATGCAATGCAGGAGAAGACTGCTAGCAACCTAATTTAGACGTGAACAAACACTTTGGTTTTGCATAATTACATAGGAATGTCACCAACGATTTTGCTAAAAGATGTCTAAGCTTTTTTTTACATTTTTTATTTTTTAATAACGGCTGAGCCAAACAAACTGAAAACAAAAGCTACGCTGAGACACATTTTGTTGTTATCACTGCCTGAGCTTCTCATATGCTTTCTGTCAGCATTTCAGTGTAGGCAGGGCTCCTCCATACACACACACACACACACACACACACTCACACACACAGACGCACGTGCACACACGCATGTGCACACACACACACACACTTGTTTATATTTTACTTAAGACTATTATTTTTTTTCTGCCATATTCTAAATCCAATGTCTGAATATTCCTGAGAAATACATGATCATTCAGTGTTGCTTTTTGTAGGGTGTACTTGCATTATTTTGCTATAATATTATTGTTATTGTTAGTGGCAATAAAACTGTCTGAAAATGACAATAATACCACCAAAAGTAATTATTGTGACAGGCCTACAAAATTTTATCCAGCTGATTGTGGTGTCAGATCAGAAAACACTCGTTTTAGGTTATTACAGAAGACAGGGACAAAGGAGTAATAGCTTCTCATTTTTTGCAGCGTTCCCGTCTTCCATATTGTTCCATGTCAGTCCTCATTTATCATTTTGGCTGCCCTGGCTACATCTGCCAGCTCCTTGTGGCTCAGTTGAACCTGGTTGTCAAATATTTCCCAAAAGCATCAGAAACGTACGATACAATAGCCCCATTCACACTGACCCTCGCTCAGGCCAGAGTCAGTCATATATAGGTTTTGTTTATTTGATGACATTGACAGCGTGTTCTGCCAAATGTAGGAGTTTGAAGTGAGCTGAGTCGAAGCAGAGGTGTAGATCTTGTTACACTGAGAGAGGAGGTGGCTTCTGCTCACGTCCTTCATTGATTTGTTTGTTTTGTAACAGGACAAGATACACAAGCTGTATGAGAGGAAGCTCCACGGAGATTTTGACACAAACAGCCACATCCAGAAAAAGAAAGAATTTAGAAACCCAAGGTATGCAGCACCACTAAAGAAAACAACACACACGTGTACACAACACACACGGTGCGATTTCAGCCCGTTCTCATTCTGAGGTGGTCAAACATTGCTGATATGACAATGCTTTTAGTGTACAATCCCCACTGCAAAAGCCACCTTTTTATGTCCGCACGCTATGCCCCTGGATGGCGTCAGCCTCATACGCGGATGGTGGGGTCACTTGAGAACGTTGCTGGACAGAACCTGTTGCGTGCACACAATACACCACAGAACGGCATCAGGTTGAACCGCCGCTGTTAATGGTATAAATAGTACAAGAGTGCCTATGGGGTGGCAGATGGGTCAAACAAACCCCGGACTTTCATGCGGGAGTACAGCGTTTGCTTCCAGTCTAAATGTGATGCTTCCTTTAATCGATCAAAATTATTTATATAGCACCTTTCAAAGAAGTCAAAGGCAGTTCAAAGTGCTCTACAGTTTGATTGAAGAAATAAAAACGAGAAAAAGCAAAAATGGATCTTAAAAAAAGATCTTAATAAACAGAATAAATATGACCCATAAAATTGTGATAGTAAGACGGTACATAAAAGCCAGACTAAAAAGATCTGCTTTTAATTTAAAAGTATCAATATTTGCAGCTCCTCTCAGATCCTCCAGTAGATTTTTTTCCAGTGCTTTAGAGCAGAATGGCTAAAAAGCAGAATCACCAAATGTAGTTCTACTTTTTGAACAGCTAAAAAGAGGAGTCAGGGGATCTGAGAGGCCTTGAGAGCATCTCTGAGATGTAGTCTGGTGCAAGGCCATGCAGTTCCTTATAAACTAACACCAGAATTTTAAAATTCAATGTGAAAACTAAACAGGCATCCAGTGTAGAGTTCTTAAAACAGGCGTAATGTGTGCTCTCCGTCTGGTCTCAGTAAGAATTTGTGCTGCAGAATTCTGAATTAGATGCAGCTGATTAATTGTACTCTTTGGTAGACAAGAAAGGAGAGCGTTACAGTAGTCCAGCCTGCTAGTTATAAAAGCGTGCATTAGTCTCTCTATTGCTCAGAGGGGCTATTGTATCTTCCCCTAATCCTAACCATCCGTGCCAGCATATGCGTTTCTTGACTTCGCGGCTTTTGTTGGCATGTGCTTGTGTTGTCTAAACATAACCACGTGCCGCTTCATCCCACCATGTGTGTTTGTTGACATCATCCCGTAATGTCAACAGCAGATGCAGAAGGATAACTAAAACATAATATGTAGACGCAGAAGTCCACTGCAAAGCAGCAACATGTGACGATTTGTGATGAGAATGTGTTGGCTATTTACACAATACCAGATACACTTAATAAGATTATTGATTTTCTCTGCCTATGAAAAGCATCTTATTTTTTTTTTTTTCTTTGCTTTCTAGCATTTACGAGAAGCTCATTCAGTTCTGCAGTATAGATGAACTGGGAACTAACTACCCAAAAGATATGTTTGATCCACATGGCTGGTCAGAGGACTCTTACTATGAAGCTCTAGGTAAGGGAATGCACATCTTCGTATTTTTACATTTTTGTTTGAAAAACTCAAAACTTGCATTTTATCGTTCCAGCCAAAGCCCAGAAAGTGGAGATGGACAAACTGGAGAAAGCCAAAAAGGAGCGGACCAAGGTAAGACTAACAACAAAACAGAGAGGATTTTTCAGCTGTCAGTTCTCCGCTCTGTCTGCGTCAGGGGCAAGTCTCCACCAGCTGCACTTAATTTCTTTCTTTCTTTACGTCCTTCATCAGACACACGCAGAAATCAGTGCTGCCAAGTTCAGCTCTCGTAACTGCGGCTCGGGCCCAGCCCAGTGAGGCTTTCACAGCTGAGCCGTGCCCATACGTGTTCTTCACTGTTTTTCACATCTTCAGTCGCAGTGCACTTTAAAAAAAACACCTGAGTGTGTCTTTCTTTGCCAGCTATTTTTTGCTGTGGCTGGATTACGCTGAATAATCATTCAGAGGTGAGCTGTGCTGCTATGATCAGCAGCAGCATCACTCCAGCAGCTGCACCTCGGTTACAAAGTGGACTTGAATGAACATGTGGCGTGCAGGAGCCGCTTTGTGGTTCTCTGCTGGGAAATGTCAGTGGTATGCAGGCTACAGATAAGATGAGTAAAATTTTGATGTGAGAATGAGACACAGAAAGAGTATTGTTCTTCCCCTTGATCAGAAGTACAGTTTCTGTTGATGTGTCCTTAAGAAAGGCACTTCTCTTCTGTGAGCAGCAGCAGAAGATGTGGTTTTTTAATTCAAAACAGTTAGAAATCAGCATGCAAATGTTTTCACAGATTGAGTTTGTTACGGGGACCAAGAAGGGCACCAACCCCTCCAGCACAGCGGCCTCCACCACCAGCAGCACCACCACCACCACAGCCACAGGTAAACATCCAGCACCACAGCACCGCACAGATGAAGCTCTTTCTCAGAGATGCACCTCGCTACATTAAAGTCCTGATTATTGTGTTATCAAAGCCACATGGAATCTGCACTTGCACAATGAAGACAGCACCTTCGCAGATTTTTCTGCAGATTTAATTTTTTTTCATCTTAAATTAATATTGTCTATGTCAATAAATTCAACAGATTTTTATTCTAGATTACAGCGAGGGCTGACTGTGGAGGGAGGACTATGAGGCACTTTGGTGCAGCACTTTATTCTGTTAACTCAAGCTGAACACACTGCATTTTAAACAGTAGTATATTTATTATCATGTTTTTTTATTTTTGTCACACCACATGGCTTTTATTTTGCACTTTAATATCAATTTATTTAATTTAAATTTAGATAAATATTTGTTTATACCCTTATTATATTTTGTATACCTCTTTTATTGTTTTTTTTTTTTTTTAAAAAGTTTTTTATGTCTGGTTCCATCCATTTGCCCATCCATCTATCTGTCTAAAAACTGTGTTTCCTCTCATTAGCAGAGGCCCAGAAGAGGAAAAGCAAGTGGGACTCTGCGATCCCTGTGACCCTCGCCCAGCCCACTCTCATCACCACCACCGCCACCCTGCCCGCTGTCGTCTCGGTCACAACCACCGCCAGCGGCACCAAGACCACCGTCATATCTGCAGTGGGCACCATCCTAAAGAAGGCGAAGCAGTGAGCACACAGAAACACGCTCGTCTGTAAGTGTGAGTGAAACTGGAAGAGCTGCGATGTCCTGTGCTCATTATATATGTAAGAAGACGCAGAGAGAGGACGAATGAACTGACAGACGTTCTTTAGGTGTCCATTTTTAGACCCCACCTACAGATACCCTCTGCTTCACATGGACGAAAGACTTTACTGCCTTCTATCTCTGGGATTCTATCTGCACTGTTGCATCATAAAGCCAAAATCGGTTTGGCAAAACACTCAAAAAATCCCGATTGTGTGATGCATGCAGATCTAATGCTGATGAAACATTTCAGTCATTCGTTTTTTTATTATGTTGCCAACAGTTGTTAGTCTAAATCACAACAAGAGCATGACAATGTTTGAATAAAGTATCCTGAGAGACCTTGTACAAATATCTAAAATATGTGTATTTTTCTATCCATAGTGTTCATGCCTCCTGTAGCAGCTGTGTGTTATAGCTCGACATTTGTATCATCTTGTTTTTTTCAGCCTTTTCGTTTTCTTCATTGGCATATTGAGCAAATCTAAGGTAAGATTTTACACTTGTACATATGGTGAATAAATGCATCAGATGTTGCCTTTTCACTTGGTTTGTTGTGTTGTTTTTGTCATCTCCACAAACTGTTTACATCTTTGTCTTTCACTGTGGAAATGAAAGGACACTGGGAACAGGCTCTATTGACTGCAGGCACTGGCCTGAAACTGGCCTGAAGAATCTTTGGCTCTCTCTCTCTCTTTGACACCCACAAACGCGCACAAAGTATTTCTGTCTTTTCTCTCCGGGAATGCATGTGTGCTCCAGGTGGAGTTTTGACTTGTGCTCTTCCTCACCTCAGTCTCCACATCTGACATCTATCGGGGAGTGTACTTCTAAAGCACCACTTGGGGTTAAAGTTGACAGTGTGAGTTGGCCAAAGTTCCCCACTGACTCGTGGCCAAGTGAAAACCATTATTAAAAAAGCCCCTCCCAGCTGTTTACTGTTACAAGCTGCAAATATTTTTTCATAACCTTTTACACTGTTAGATAGTGGATGTGGGTGCAGTCTTTTAACTCTTAGAAACCTGAGAAAATTTGCTTGATTTTATTTCAAAAATGTAAAAAAGGCAATGAGTGACTTCGGATGAAATGACCCAAAAATGAGCAAGAAATTAATAAACAGTAAAAGAAAATAAAAATAATAAAAGAAAGCATTTTATTATATTTTTACATATAATTAAAAAAATAAATAAATAAAGTAGGAAAACAAACAATAACGAACGAACAATGAAATACTCTGGGGAAAGTGGTTAAAAATTGTAATAATTCTAACATAATTTTAAATACTTCCCTATAATAATGATAGTTATAAATATAGTTTTACCTTAGTTTTTTTCTTACCAATTTGGTCACTGCCTTTTTTCTCATTGTGAAACTGTACAAAGTGCAAGAAATACACCTAAAAATGTGCACCTTTAAATGAAAAAAATTGGGGACAAAAAAAACAAGGGTATCATCTGAAAAAAGGGTTTAAAAAAATAATTAAAAAAAATCTGTAAGATATTTTTAGATATAGATTTAGGACATTTTTCCTGAGCTTTTCAAAAAATAATTTCTTAAATGTATTAATTCCTTACAAATTATGTGTCTCACTACCTTTTTTCTATGTATTCAAAAGAAAACAAGGCACTTTGCCTGGGGTTCGAAGGTTTAAATACTTGTGCAGACGTCAGTTGGTTAACTAAACACTAGAAATATTCAGAGATGACTCTCCTGTGTTCAAATTGTATTCATCTTCTTAATCATCTTCAAGCCTAACGCTGTATTCCCAGTGATAATTTTGTCATGTAAAAGATAAATGATGCCCAAAAAAGAAACTCCATTAATATTAATATTAATAATTTACTTCTTTCTATTCAATGGATGAAGAAGTTTGCAAACAAAAAAAGAAAAAAACAGTGAGATCTGTTCCTGCAGGGAACAGATTGTGGCATCGCCCTGAGTAATTTATGACACTGAGCTGAATCATGCCCACATTTGGCCACTGACTGAGCCATTACAGTAGTCATGCATTTGGTACAGTAGATGTACAAATGTTCTCAACATGTTTCTGCAGAGCCTGGAATTCAAATACAGTACCAAAAATATGCAGTCTCTGTTCAAGACAGTCTGACATGTTATGCTTAGGTAGTATCCATGTTTGGTTCCACTTCAGTTCCACAGAATTGCTGAATAAACACCCTCCTAGCTGGAATGATAGAGGACAGAGAGAATGCATATGTGATTAGTGAAAGTTCACACGCATAGCATTTGATTTTAATACAAAGCGCATCACTTAAAAAATTAATGTATAAAGAATTGGTCTTTAGAAAACAGATTTATGTTCTTAGTATTGATATGTTTAGAATTTGTAAAAGGAATAGTCACCCTAAAATCAACAATATATATTTTTCCTCTTGCCTGCAGTGCTGTTTATCAGTCTAGATAGTTTGGGTGTGAATCGGTTAGTGGGTGTAGTTTAGTGGGAAGAAAATAGTTTCCTACATGAAACTGCTCACAAACAAGGTCTGTGGATTATCTTAAGTAACCAGGTCATGATTTTTGCAAAGAGATGTTGCTGTTGAGATTTTCAAATGTATGTCTTTGGCGTTTTGAGCACCTCAAGCCGAGTGCCATATAGTTCCATTATATTTCAGAGAAGGCAGACATCTCTATGGCCAATATCTCAAATTCTCAGCAACTGACACCAAAACGTTGTAGACTGATAAATAGCACTACAGGTGAGAGAAAGAATATGTATTTCTGATATGGGAGTGAACCATCCCTTTAATGCCCTGGCCTGTAATGTTAATGTGGAGTTATTAAAGTATTCATAAAGAAATGCATTGGAGCCAAAATAGCTGCTTGCCAGCTGTTAAGACCGATAGTTTCAGTAGAAATATGTTCGGTTTTAACCATGAGGTATGATAAAGAGTGTGAACGCTTAGGAAATAGGATTTCTCTGTTGTCGGAACGTTATCAGGCTGATTCACCATGATGAAATCCGCAACATTGTCTGCAAGTGTGTGTAAGTTCCTGTGGGCGCGCGCAGACTTTGCAGGTGAGCTCGCGAGACACACCCAATGAACAACTTGTACTGAACAAGTCACAACTTTCCCTCCAACAAACTCTCCATCCATCCGCTGTCGTCAGGCACATCTGACTCAGTAGGTGTTTATGCAAGACTTAAAAGAAGAATGAACAAAATATTAAGATATTAATTATTCCTTCAGGCGCTTGAGTGTGTGTTGAGGCCAGGGCATTTATAATACTAAGGGTTGGTCAGCTCAATAGAAACTTAATGCGGTCTTTATAACTCTTAACTACATTTTTTTCCTTATATTTTTAGCTAATTAAAGCTAGTTTAGCTTAGCTTAGCTGTTGTGTAAAATATGGTGATAGTTATTGTCAAAGGCACCCCCCTCTTAAAACTCCGAATTGTCCTTATCAACTACTTTGTGACATTTTTGTTATCATTTATCCAAGTCAAGCTAAACATATTTGGCAAATATTCTAAAAATAAAAGGGTTAATGTCCTGTTTTTATCATTATAGCCTTGCGGCAAATAAAATATGTCATTTCAGTCTGAAATGTCGCCGGTGTCCTCTGCACTGTACTCCATCACTGTGGCAGATTTATTGGTGGGGAAAAAGAGTGAGACGCCATTATGCTCTGAATGGACTCACTGATCCAAAAAGTGCAGTTTTTTTTGTCATGTAAATTGGCGAGGAGTTGGGCACAGACTGGACTCAGAAAGGGAGCTGATAGTGGAGACATTCTTGTCGGACTTTACCTCTGTATCCAAAACGTATAAATTCTTCTCTCTTTTTCTGGATTAGTTTAGTTTCCCAGCAGCCTGCGTGTCGACCGTCTTTTCTGCTGATGAGTCCACCTCACCACGACAGCATCTTGTTCACAGTAAGTGACGTCTTTTATCATTTATTTATTTATTTAATTATTTATTTATTTATTTATTTGCAACAGATAGTTAATAAGATACATGCAAAATATTTGATGCCTGCTTGTCCTTACTGCACTGTATGTGAGAGTAAATGTTTTGGTGGTCCACTTAGGAGTATCAGGTGGACAATGAACAAATTAATTACACTTTATTTATTAAATCAAGTTTATTCCAAGTGTGGACAATAAGAGATTAGCTAAATTTTTTTTTAAAAAAGAAGAAAAGATAGTATAAAATCTTTTAAATTGTGTTATTTGCTACCAGAGATAAAGTAGGGATTAACTGCTGGGTATATGGAGAATCAAATCTGCCATTACAATAAACTGAAAGACAAATAAATAAAGACTCAATAATTAAATTACTGAAATAATTAAGAAATACATTTAGAAATAAAAGTCTTAGTTATCTAATTAAAGCTGCAAGCAACAATGAATGGATGGAGGACCAAATCTGTCATTATAAAAAATTAAAAGACAAATAAAAATATGACTCATTGAATAAATAACTGAATCAATTAAGACAGACATTTAGAAATAAAAGTCTCAGTTAAATAATCTAATTAAAGCTGCAAGCGGCAATGAACGGATGGAGGACCAGATCTGCCATAATAAAAAATTGAAAGACAAATAAATGAATATATGACTCAATAAATAAAAACTGAAATAATTAAGACAGACATTTAGAAATAAAAGTCTCAGTTAAATAATCTAATTAAAGCTGCAAGCGGCAATGAATGAACAGAGGACCGAATCTGCTATAATAAAGAATTGAAAGACTAATAAATAAAATATATGACTCAATAAATGAACAACTGAAATAATAAAGAAGAGATCAAAACAAAGAACAAAATCTCCTCAGGGAGCATGACCCTGGATCCCCATAGGTTTGGGCTGAGCCCTGAATGTTTACAATGCCTTGCTCCGCCCTAGTTTGGTACAGTAAGGAGTTAAATGAAAGAGATCGTTGTGGTCTCATGTCTGAGGTTGCAAAAGTAATTCATTCAACACAGTGCTCAGAGAGGTTGCTATATAGTTATTGAATATTATTAAATTAATAATTAATAAATATTTTAAGCTGTCACACTTTTATGGTGAAAAATGAAGCCCTTGAATATTCATTAAATAAGGGTCATGTATTTAACATTAAAATACTGAAATTTTAATAACATTGTCTCAATGTGCGTACTGCCAGCTTTTACACCAAATATTTGAAAATGAATGAGTACCTGAACCCGGCCAGTTCAGGTGTGTCGGTGAATTGATTCAGTATCAGTTGTGATTGGACTGAATTAGTGTTTACTGAGCATTTAACATAAATAGCGCTTTCGATTTGCTTTCAGTTTTAATAGTTTACATAAATTACTGTTGATTTAATCATATTTTACTGTCTGGTTTAGGACCCCCCGCATGAACTGCTGGGAGTCATTACCCATGTTTACCGAGAGCTCTAAAATCAAGCCTGAAGAATTATTTCTGGCATGCCGGGAACCCTTGCACAAATTAGAAAAATGATACAGAAGGTGAGCCACTCCCTTTCAGCTCCTCCTCCAACATGTGAAAGGGCTGTTTAGACTGGCATCACTGCTGAAGTGTCAGCCAAGAAAGCCAGAGGAGGGGGTGGGGAGTTGTTTCTGCAGAGATTTTTGTTCCCCTCCACAGAAGTTAGCCATTGTATCAAACCAGATCTGGTTGCTAGGAGCGTGACTGTGTATGTCCTTGTTCACACTGGCCGGTGTGGTATGTACAGTGAAGAGGAAAAGTCTGCTTTTTCCTCTGAGTCATTTCAACTCCTTGAATCCCAGAGTTGTGGCCCACCATAACTGGAGCCTGTGTTAATCCAGTTGTAAGGTATGTGATAGGGTGTAGTGCAGCAACAGTTATTTGGAATAACCTTTAACACCTGATGTGTGGTCTGCTGGAGACAAGAGGAAAGATCTTTCCAGATAAATAAACAATGCCGCTAACACCGACAGTAGCCCAATCTGGAACTCCAACTACTTTCTTCAAGAATGCAACACAAAAAAATGATCAAAAAATGAAAAATACATTTATTAAGGTTACAGGAAAAAGCTATAGATGAAAAACAATGGAAACTAATTAAATTCAGTCCGGTCATTTAAGTGAATCATGACTTAAACCAATGTCTCTATAACTTCCTGGTCCAACAGAATAAATAAATGGCTATTATTTAATGAATGTATGTTAAAAGTAATATTTCTTTAAGTGATTTAAAGACCAAAAACATATAACCTTGCCCCAAGTGTTCACTGTGTGAATTAGATTGTGCTCATTTAATTCAATGCAACTTTATTGCAGAATATGTAACATGAGCGCAAAATAAATCTAAATAACAAGGAATAATCATAAGAAGATAATAACTCGATTTAGGCTAATAATTACAACGTGTTTTTTGGGAATTTTCAGACCATTTTTTTTATATCCATCACTGGTTTATATAATCAAATGCACTGAACTAGGGTTGAAAATTGTAAGCACTTTCCTTAGTCGATTAATAAAGATTAACAATTGATTAATCTAATTAATTATTAAAAAAAAATATATATAAAAACTTATTTCAAACAAAACCAAATGCATGTTTTCCTCAAAGCTAAAAGCAACATATTGCTTGTACCTTGACAGCATTTCATAGTCTGTCGTTTAATACCTTAAATTTCACATGTTCGGTTAAATTCTCAACAACCTTACATTCCTACACTGAACTAGTTTATTACAACTGAGTCACCAGTTTACCTGCTTAAATCATCAATGAAATGCCTTGAATCCTCACTAAAAAACAATCACTTTTGTTGTTTGTTGGTCTCAAACTGTGGTCTGCAGCTTTGCAGCCGTCCCGCCTAGTTGTTACGCCATCCACCATTCCCTCCGCCTCCCCATGACAAAGTCAGCTCATATGGATGTAATCAGAACTACATCTCTTTAGAAGCATTAATATATACAAATGTAAGGTATTCGTGGTTTGCAGAAACATTCACCGCCAGCATTGTCTTCTGATGACTGGGTTGATGATTACCAGGTCTGATAGCAATTGTACGTGATAAAGAAATGTATCATCTGCGTAACTGTGAGAATGAGCCCTAACAAGCTGAGGAAGAGACTAAATTATCTCTGTCAGGAGGCCAGAATATCTTTGTAGTATAATCATACTTTGGATGGATCCATCAGGAGGTTTCACAAGAGCAGTTATCAATGCCAGAGGGAAACTGCAAATGATTCATTAACTAAACTCTATTGAGATAAAAGTGCTTAAAAAAAAGAGTGCTGTTTTTGGGCCTATTTTGTTATGTTCTGTATGCTGTGCATTCTATAGATTTTATGAAAAAAATCACACCAAATTTATTTGACACTGAGAGTTTGGAGTTCAATGTCATTTTTCAATATTCTGAAAGTCAAAATTTCGGAGTCAGTGGGCAATAGAGGTGCTATGTGTTAGGAGTTTAAATTTAGGAAGTATTCGTTGGTATGATTTGAATGGTAGGGTATACAAAGTGTCTAACTTTGATGGCAGAAACTATGGTTCACATGCCATCTTCTATTGTCTATGTAGGTAAGCACCAAAGCCGAAATAGTACAACAGATTCAAGGAATGGCAACAGAATTTGTTGTTATGGTTATGTGACTGGTGTGTAATCTGCATCATGTCCTGCTTTCTGCCGGCTCTACCCAGGCGCGCACCCCTCGCCAAACAGAGTATTTCCAGTTGGCGAGAATACTTCTGATTCAGCCAATCTACTGTTGCGTGAGACATGCGTGAAAGTGAAGCTGTGTGGTCTGTCTGGGCCTGATTCTGTGGACATTGTCAGGAGATAATATGAGAAAATGGCTCATGAGTAGATGCACGCTTCCTTCTGCATGGTAATGTGGTCAGCAGGTATAGTTCGATAGAAAATAAATAGCCTCTGCATGAAACTGCTCACAACGAGGTCTGTGGATTATCTTATTTGGAAAGGGATGTTGCTGCTGAGCTCTTCAAATTTGTTAATTTATTTTTCAAGCTGAATGCTATCTAGTTCCATTATATTTGAAAGAAGCCAGACATCTCAACATCTGATATTTCTAGTATTCTGCAACTCACACCAAAACAATCTAAATTAATAAATAGCACTTAAGGTAAGAGGAAAATTATGTATTCTTGATTTTGAAGTGAACTGTCCCTTTAACTACAAGAGTTAAAGATCAGAAAACGCCCTTTTATTACCCCATGAGAGTCTTTTTGGAAGGCATTTTTTTCATGTGTTGGCTTGTAAGGTTATGGCAAATTACCTGTTTTGCTGGAAAGGATGAGGGACTTGTCATAGCGAGAGGATATTTAAACTCATGTACCTGTAGTTATGGAATTGTCTCCACAATCTAGTCCACTCTCGCTTTGTGAGTTCCTTTGTAAAAGGCTGTAGAAACACAATTAAACACAGTAAGCTCTAGGATTGAATGTCAGGGTCACTGCGAACATGTTCAGGAATGCAGATTCCCAAACTGGTACTTCACATCTTCCACAGAGCGCAGGAAGTGATTTTACCTCCACAAAAGGGAGAAAAGATATGTGGCAATTATAATTTCCATACCAAAATTTTGACAAGTAGAAAATGTGCCCGTAAGTATGCGCGCACGATTGTGTAAACACAAGAGTCACAAAGCAGTTTCCCATAGCCTGCGGGCACTGTTCTGCTCTGTGTGCCACTCCCAAGAGCCTGGGAGGAGGCCATGGAGGGAGGGGCCTGCCTCCTCGCTCTCAAGCCCACACAGGTGAGCTCCTGTTGGGGTGGAATGCAGCAGGGAGGGGGCCTTGACACACAGAGGTGTGGAGCTTTTAACTTGTAATAGGGCGCGGGAAGAGATAGAAGTACAGGAAGGGAGTTAACCCTCTCCGTCACAGCTACTCACCTGGATAGGAAAGGGAGAGTGTGTGTGTGTGTGTGTGTGTGTGTGTGTGTGTGTGGGTGTGTGGGTGTGCGTGCGCAGAAGCTAAAGGAGGGATCAAGTCACAGCACACACAGTCATATTCACCCAGTTGCTCTGAGTCTCACTGTCTCTTATATCTCTCTCCCGTGCACACTGAAATACTCTTGCACACATGCGGGGAGACACACACACACACACACACACACACACACTCGACTCTAAGGGCAAAAAAGTCAATATTTGACTAGAGCGGACTGTACGGGAAGGAAGAAACAAAAAGATAGAAAAGAAAAACTGAAAGTCTTTTCTTTTTGGAACTTTGAACTTGGACACGAGGATTTGGAGACGCTTTTTTCTGTCTACAGGTGGATATAACTTTTTCTAAACTCTTGGGTCAAGCAGAGCAACAAGGAATTCGTTTTTTTCTTATTTATTGTTGGACTTTTGGACTTGGACTGGGCGAGAGCGCACTAAGAGGTTTGTTTGATCAGTAATCTCTTTGTATCCAGTCATACATTTCCTAAGGGCTCCATTGTTTCCAATGCCCTTCACCTTAAATGAGTTCTTCTGAGCACTTGCGGAATTCACTCATTATTGCTGCTTCATTGTTTAGCAAGGTGGCTGTAAAGTGTGCGTTATGTAACTTTATATCTCATCATGTGGTTTTGGGATTGCAGGACTAAGCTCTGGACAGATGTGGATAGTACTTGTTGCTCCTAAATTATTATTATTATTATTATTATTCTCTGCATGATTGCCCACATGAAAGCACAGAGGACAATGCAACACAGGTTAAAGAACCTGGACCAAACAGTAGAGAAACAGTATTTAACCCGGTGAAACCTGAGAAAAGTAGCCTAATTTCTTTCAAAAACATGGAAAGAAGGCAACGAGCAATTCAAGAAGGATTAACCAGAAGTCAGGGAGAAATTGAAAAAAACAAATTACCTGATAATTAGACCCGAAACCTGAAAATAAATGCTTGAGAATTACAACTATTATGCAAGAAATAATTTAAAATGTATAATTATAATCGTTAGAAATGTTCTCTGGATTTTATTCCCCTTAGATTTAAAAAAAAAAAAAAAAAACATTTCCTACATTCCTTTCCTTCCTTTTTTTTTTTTGCAATTTGGTAGACATTTCTTGTGGCAAATTGCTCATTGCCTTTTCAAAATAAACTTAACCAATGTGCTTAGAGTTTGAAGGTGTAAATACTTGTGTCTAAATGCAGCACAAGAAAAGTAATGTCCATCCAGGTTTCAAAGACTTAAATAAGCAAGTATGCAGGTTATCTACTGATATATATATATATATATATATATATATTGTTGAGCCCTGCTGTCGTAGTTTGCTTTGTGGCTTCAAAGGTTGGGATTTTCCAGGTGTGTACAGTTGTGAAAGCCAGGTACCCGACCATGACCCCTAAAGCTGTCACTGAAGACTCTTTATGGATGATGTCATGGCAGGGGTCAGCCCCACACCCAGTGGTGGTATGTTCACCTAGCAGGCATGCTGTTGACAGCAAAGACAACAACTAAGGCTTTGAACTGAAAATTGCCCCCTCTTTTTGTGCCACTGTGTCATTCAGACCCAAAAAATGCAGCATGAATGACTCAGTTCTTTTTTCTGTCTGTTTGAAACTGTAATTAGTGTCTCCCCGTTCATTGTCAGTGTCATAAACGCCTGTGCGCCTCTGATTTTGTCTTAGAAGGAGGGGAAAACACTGTGCTTTTTTTCTCTACTCATATTCTGTGACTGATGGTCAAGTTTGGCGCATAGGAGCTGGTCTGTTTTCTCTGACACATCTCGGTCACTGATTTATGGGACATCCCGTTGCATGGACTCACACACACACATGCACACACACTTGTAGTCAAGTTCACAGCAAGGTGCTAAGGTACCTTTCCCATGTGTTTTCAGACTGTTTTTAACTCGAACAGGCTATTCTCTCGCCTCAAGTAGAAATTCCTTCTTTGAGTTGTAAGTCTTTGGAGCATAAATCAATGTTTTTCAGTGCGCTGTGGCGGCACAGATTCAGTTATCTGCCCACTGAGATAATTACTGAGACATTTCATGCCACATAGTGGCCTTTGTTCACTCGCCACCTCCTTTCTTTGGTGGAGATAATTTTTGCAGCTTCCCGTCAGATTGTTCTCTATCCAAAATTCCAGCATAAAATCATGAAGTGGTTATTGTGGAGCATCTACACAGCATGCGGCCTGGAATATTTCCAGGTCCCGCCCTGTATAGGTCCCTTCCTGTTATGATTTTTCTATCAAAGTCTATCATGCCTCAACAGGCTCTTTAGTCTCTATCTGAAGTTAGCTTCATGAGAATAGCAGATGGTACTGGTATAATTTAAAACAGTATGAGGCAAAAGGTATACCACCTATGTCAATATATAAACCAGTTATCATATTTTAATTTGAGAATAGGATCCCGACCAAAAAAAAAGCCCTTTTATTTTCCGGGGTTTGGAAATATTTATCTTTGAGATTTCTACTTCCACCCCCCAAAAAGATGGAGGTAAATAGGTTTTCAGACACACCATGTTTGCATTATCAAGCCACATTAATATTATCAGATTTCAAAGTGACTGTTTCTTTTGTCGAAAACAGTTTCAAAGAATTCTGTCAATAGCGTTTTCAGTAGACAACTAAAATTCCGTTTACCTCCATTAAATTGGGATGTAGTCAAAATCTCTTGATTTCTTCTGAGCTAGGGTTGCAGTGGTATGAAATTTTCACAGTTCAATACCTGTCTAAGAAAATAAAAGTTTAGGGATATTACAGTTAACATTATCTCACAAATATAATTATTGTTATAATATGATGGAGGTGAATGGATTTTCAGAGACCCCTTTACTACATAATTGAGGGAAATGTATGTCCCCAGTTTTCAAAGGGACTACTTTTTCTGTTGAAAATAGTTTCAAAGACATCTTTCAATGGTATTTTCAACAGACAGCAATGTTTCCATTTACCTCCATTAATGGGGTGTAGTCAAAAATCTCAAAGATGTCTCCAAACATGATCTATGGTTGCAATGATATGAAATTTTTACTTTGCGATATTCATCTCAGAAAATATCACAGTTTAGGCACTAGGCATTACAGTTAATGGTATTACACAATTATTACTATTGTAATAATATGATGGAGGTGAATGGATTTTTAGGGACCTCATTACTGCATACAACAGTGTTATCAATGAACAGCTAATTTTCCATTTACTTCAATTGTATTGGGGTGTAGTTAAAATTTTCAAACTTTAGCTAGGGTTGCAGTGATATGAAATTTTACTGTATGATTACCATCTCAAAAAAATGTAATGGCATTACAGAATTATCATTATTATTACTATTGTTATTATATGATGGAGATGAATGGATTTTTAGAGACCCCATCTAAGGGACATTAATTTCCCCACTTTTCAAATTACCTCTGTTGTAAGCAGAAAGACATCTTTCAACAGTGTTTTCAAGGCACAGCTAAATTTCCATTTAACTCCATTGCATTAGGGTGTAGTCCGAAATCTTTACGATATCTCCAAACACGATCTATGGTTACAACGGTATGAAATTTTCACTGCATGAAAACCATCTCAAAACTTGTTTTTTTTTCAAATTAGTATTGCAGATTAGCAAATGCACACAACATGATAACTGTAATTTTCCATACCACATTATACAGTGAAACCGGTATATGGCTGCAACCCTAATTTGAGCATCAAAACTATCCACATCACTAGATACTGCTAGAGCTAGGGGTGAGTGAAAATTACACGCTGTAATTTGGGTGAACAACTTTTCATTATTGAAGAGGGAATTTCTGAAAGTACTGAGTCTCTTTCTATGTTGAACTATTCTCAGTAAGCAGCTGTTTTCACAAACTGAAGTGAGGGTAAGAGGAGTGTTTGGGCCTGTTCAGTTTCTTCAGGGCTTGACTGAGGTAAAGTACAGGTGGTTCAAGTTACACTTTAGTCTGCAGGGATATCAATCACAGGAGAGAAAAGTCTCTCTCTCTCTCTCTCTCTCTCTCTCTCTCTCTCTCTCTCTATCTCTCTCTTGTTGTTACAGTGGATTTTAGCTGCACTGCACATGTAAAATATGACTGTATTTGACTGTGTTTCTGTTGCAGGAAGGAGATGGGGAGATGGACGTTACATCTCTCAGTGGGGCTCGGGCTTCTAGCTGTCCTGTTGACCTGTCATTATGCTGAAGGTGAGGAAGCCCAGAGTCATAACTAGTCACTAGTTACTAGTTAGTTTAGAGATTTTGCAGTGATGTCCAGAGGGTAATTTGACATTAAGTAAATACTGAGTTGACTACTGTAACAGAGAGGTATGAACTTAATCAGTGATGAAACACTAAAGCTGTCTGAGAGTAAACAAACCAGTTGTCTGTTTAGGTCATTCATCAGGAAAAATTTCCTAACAGTTTCAAACCTCGCCAACATAGGGATTAACTGATTGAATGTAAAATGTAATATTTAGGGGTTTTCACATCTGATCAGAAAAAACAAGCAATTTTAAGACTGCATCTTAGCACTGAGAAAATATTTTAAATATTGTTTTTCAATTTATGTCATGATATTTACACAATTACTGATTTTTAAATAAAAATATTTAATGATATATAAACATTTTATTATTTTATGGTATATTTTTTTCATTTATTTTAAAATTTTGTTATTATTATTATTACCAGTAATTTTATTTTTTATTTATAGTTATAGTAGTTTGATGCGTCCTTAAACTTAATCAAGCTCATGTAGCACATTATTGCAGACAAACATGTAAATAGTATAACTTATTGTATTACAGAATATACACTATTTCTTTATTTTTTTATTTGTGAAGTTCCAGTCTTTTCAAATCTTAATATATCTACCTTTTGTTTATGTCTGTATCACTGTTAGGGAGCTGTTGTATTGGTTTCATTTAGAACACTGGAGGGAAAATAAGATGTGCCAAAGTCTGTTTAAAGTTACCGCAGGTATTCCTGCTATGCTTCATGGGTTTGATTCTCACTTTGTTGCCTCGCTGTGACTCTGAGTTTTCCTGATATTCTCCCCTCCTGATCTCCCTCTGCTTCTCGCCCCCTTACAGCAAACTACTGCTTCGAGGCCAGGGCCAAGACCTGCTCAGAATGCTTGCAGGCTGGGACAGACTGTGCCTACTGCCCTATAGAGGTGAGAGCACAAAACAGCACGAGTTTTAAAGACCTGGATTCAAATCTGTCAATTCTGAGTTGAAACATTAGGGCTGTGGCATTTCTCAGGGAGAATTGCTCCCTTTTTTGCCACATATAGTTTATTAGTATTTTAAGTCATGGATGGTAGCTACGTACTTTTCCCCTGTGCTAACGTCCAAATATTCTGAAGGATTCATTTTATAAAAGGTTTGAACCAGTGGTGGACCTGAAAGCCATACTCGGGTAAAAGTACAGATTTCTTACCAGAAAATGACTTTGTTAAAAGTCACTTATTAGAATATTACTTAAGTAGAAGTCTTAAGTATATGATATATACTGAAATTAAGTATCAAAATAAATGTTATCATATTACATGTACTTGAAAGTAAGAATTGGGCAAAAACACTCTATTCCCATTTATGATTTGACAATTTAAAGGCGAACTACGCCCATTTTCTTAATTCTTACATACCTCTTTAATTTCAAAACATCTTTGAGACTTGCGTCTCTGGTTTCTGGCTTTAAGAGAGAAAGGTGCGCATGTTCAAATATATTGATTGAATTTTCCCAGAGATAATATATAGAAATTCTTAATTTAGGTGGCACTTCCCTTTCACTAAAGGTCAACGTACTTCCCTTTTTGGGAGCTTTCAACTGCATGTTATGGTCTTCATCATAGAGTGGGAGTTGTCATAGCAAAACTAAAGTATGAAACCACAGTCAATTAATATCCAACAATTACGTAATATTCAACCCACCGGCTTGATTTAATACCAGTTCCAAGGTGCAAAATTATTTATTTGTCTCAATTTATAATTTGAATTAAAAAATGACTGCTATTTGGAGACTCTCACTAATGAAACTTCTTGTTTGCTCAGACCTTTAATGGCCCTCGCTGTGACCTGTTGAAGAATATGATCAGCCATGGCTGTAGCCGCGCGGCTTTACTCACGGCTAAAAGCAGCATGAAGATAGAAAAAGTAAGTCTTCATCACTCTCATTTCTCTTCCCATCATTCTACTATTTTTTTTAAAGATAATTTTTTTGGTATTTTTACCTTTATTGGATAGGACAGATCAATAGTGTGAGAGAGGGGGGATGACATGCAGCAAAGGCCCAAGAGCGGGAATTGAGCTCACATCTGCTGCAGCAAGGACATTGTCCTCATTCATGGGGCGCCTGCTTTATCCACTCAGCCACTGGACGCCCCATTTTACTATTTTTTGTCTTGAATGTTTGTTGTTTAAAAACTTTGAAACCTGAGCAAAGGTGCTTGATTTCTTTCAAAATCATGGAAAGAAGGCAACGATCATCTTAACAAGAAATGCCCCCAAAATAAGCAATAAATGTGTAAAAAGTTACAAGAAAATTATCTGAAAATAAGCAACAAAAAAAAGTAATAAACAAATAAGAAATATCTCTCTCTCTCTCTCTTTTGCAGTTGCAGAACATATCTTGCAAAGTTACTCATTGCCTTCTTCCCAATGTTCTCAAAAGAGATCAAAACATTTTTTTTGTTGGTTTGCTTTAGGTTTCAGTGGTTTAAATGCCTGTGAATAGCCTCTGAACGCAGGACAAGAAAACTAACGCCTATCCAGGTGTTAAAGGGTTAATTCAAAAAATGTGATATCGTAACTTTTCCTCTGTGCTTCCTCTCACTGCTCAGAAACAACAAATCAACATGAGGCTTCAGCAGTCTCAAGTGTACCCACAGCTGATGAGCATGAGCTTTCTGCCAGGAGAGGAGAAGGAGGTGAATTTGGAGGTGTTCACTCCAGACAAAGGCCCTCTGGACCTTTATATTCTTATGGACTTCTCCAACTCCATGAAGGATGATTTGAAAAATTTGAAGAGAATGGGCAAAGAGCTGGGTGAGCATCTTTGTGCTGGCAGTGATGACTATTAGATAAGTTGAGGCTGTGATACTGACAGTGAATGTATTGTCTTAGCTGCATTGGTGCAGACGCTGTCAGATGACTACACTATTGGATTCGGAAAGTTTGTGGATAAAGTGATCGAGCCCCAGACGGACATGAGACCTGATAAGTAAGTGAGGAAATGTGACATGAAGGCACTGTAGAAAGTCAAAGGGATCGTTTAGATTTTTTGAGTTGGTTTGTATGGGGCACTTACCCACAGACAGCATATCACAAAAGGTAGATGCCAGGGAGAGGAGAAGCAGATACCTACATGAGAGATAAGCAATATACTGCTATGGATGAGAGTAAGCAAAAAACATATTTTAGCCACCTAAAAAATGTCCCACCTAGCAAATCAGTATCAGTTTAAGTGTATGCTATATTGGGGCTATGTTCAGCCTGTTCCGACAGCTTTAGCCACCAGACACCATTGACAAAAATAGCAATTTTAGCTCACTCAACACAGGAGGTGCTTATCTACTGCTGCCTCAATCAGTTAATTAGTTTGTGTTATTGTGTGACTTTGGGGAATCTGAGCTAACAGTTTTACATGCCAAAATCACACAATAACACTAACAAAATAACTGATTGACACAGCAGTAGACCAGCAGCTCCTGTGTTCAGCAATGTTAAATCACCATTTTTCTCAATGGAGTCTGGCTTTGGAAAAAAATGATATAATTTCATATTTCAGTTGGAAATCATTGTCTGATAAACCAGAACACTTAAACTACTATAGATTTTTTTTAGTCGGGACTTTTTTAGGAGGTTAAAATACATTTTGTTTCTGGCCCCATGCACAGCAGTACATTGCATAGCTTCTGTGTCGAACTTCAGCCTGCTTCTCCAAACTGGGAGCGTACTGTGTGAGAACCTCATATAACCCCACTTCAAAAAGTCTGGACTATCTATGTACATGCATGCAGTAGTTTAATCTAAATGTATTTGCAGTTTCCTCTTCTTCTGTTTTATTTTGTCCATCCTTCCTCCTTCTCAGATTAAAACAGCCGTGGACCGACAGCGACCCTCCATTCTCTTTCCAAAACGTCATCAAGCTGACCCCCCACTTGGAGATCTTTAACAACAAACTCCAGAGAGAAAACATATCTGGCAACCTGGATGCTCCTGAAGGAGGTTTTGACGCCATATTGCAGGCTGCAGTTTGTCAGGTTAGTTATAGAATATTATACACAAAACAGCTAAATAAATTTGGGTGGCAAAAAAAAAACTTTTGACAAGCACCTTGTGAGTTTAAATCCCAGGCCCAGAAAATGTCGCCCATACTCCTCTCAAAATCAAAGCTAAAACATACATTTTGCTGCTGCATTTTAACACATTTAATTTTAACGCAAATAAACAATTGAAACATGAGAAAACTGGTTTGATTCTTTTTTTTCCCCAAGAACACAGAGAAAAAAAAGGCAGTCAGCGACAGGGCATGAAATATTCCTCAAATTGCCAAAAAATAGAAAATAAAAAGATTAAAAGGTACCAAGAAAATGGCCTTAGCTAAAAAAGAGAGATAGAAAGGGAAAATCATAAGAAAATTATAAAATAAAAAGGAAAAAAATATAAGTAAGTAATAAGTATGTAAAAGGGTTACAGAAAAAAAATCTGGCTATTTCCTGTTTTTGTTTCTTTACTTTTCTTTATTCCTTTTAATTAATTTTGTTGTATCCTTTTACTAATCTTTTTTCAAATTTTTGGTTCATTTCTTTTTAAGTTGCTCATTGATGCATTTTGATATTTTTGAAAGAACAGCCAAATTGCTCAGGTTTGAGAGATTTAAGTCAGACCGTGTAACTTTTCAAAGAAAAGATAAACCAATTTTCCAATTACAGATGAAATGTTAAATTTGTAAGCAATAAGTCACACCTTTGCTCAATGCAAAATTTCGCCATTTTATTCCTATTCCAGGAACGGATTGGCTGGCGTAACCTCAGCACGCATCTCCTGGTCTTCTCCACCGAGTCAGCCTTCCACTACGAAACTGACGGTGCTAACGTGCTGTCAGGCATCCTGAAACGCAACGATGAGCTCTGCCACCTGGACAAGAATGACAAATACACAGAGGACATACACCAGGATTACCCTTCAATACCGACACTGATCCGTGTGCTGGGCAAACACAACATCATCCCCATCTTTGCTGTCACCAACCACTCCTACACGTACTACAAGGTCTGTGGGCTTCATTTGTTTGAAGTTACGTTCCTAAAACATGGAGTCAAGTGTTTAAGTTAGAGTTTAGATCATGGATTTATGTTTTTTATATTGTGTGTGCTGTGTAGAAACTGCAGGAGTATTTTCCCATTGCTGAGGTCGGTCGGCTGCAAGAAGACTCGTCCAATATCCTGCAAGTCATGGAGACTGCCTTTAAGGTAAAACGTCACCTCTTCTGACAGCTGTCGAGTGGGAGAGGATGTTTTTTTGTCTTTTTGCAGGTGCTAGACAATTGAGTCAACTGGTGGTTTGCTGATGTTCTATTATGTCCTTACAGAATATCCGTTCAAAGATGAGCATCCGCACAGTCGACAAACCCAAGGCTTTCGCAACAAAGTTTTTGACCACCAGTGGAAGCATTGCACAATATGGGGCCTTTGATTTCCAGCCTGGAGCAATAGTAAGAAGGAAAACACAAACATATATGGATTTATAAGATCAATGGGGCTGTCCCAAATACCATTTTATAAATTATATCTCAAGAACGCCTTGAGGGGGTGTCTTCAGATTTGGTACAAATGTCCACTTGGACTCAGCAATAAACTGATTAGATTTTGGTGATGTGACCTCACAAAACATGTTTTTGGCCAAAACTCAAGAATTGGTACGATAATTATGACAGTATTTCACACAAATGTCCAGTAGAATAAAATGATGACGTGATGACATTTTAAATCCAAAAAGGTCAAAGGTCAACTTCAATGTGACATCATATTTTGCAAAAGTATATTTCTGACTATCACTCAACCTCATAACTCACAGAATTTATGACAAAAAAATCAAATTAAATTAATAATAATAAAAAAAAAAAACTTTTTGTCAAGAAGTCTAATATTGTCCTGACTAGTTCTTCTAACCCGTTAGTGCTGGGAATCCCTCAGCTACATGCCAAGCGTGCACACAGGTTCTTCAACATTTTTTTTTTTGTGTGTGTGTGTGTGTGTTCTCCAGGGCAAGTTCAAGATGCGGCTCAAAGCAGAGCGAATGATCGGGGACCAACCTGTCTGTGACGTGGCTATGAAGGACAAAGAGGGGATAATGAAAGTCAAACCTACAACCTTTAATGCTGCCGTAGACATCAAGGCCTCGGTTCTGTGTCCAATCTGCGATTGCGAGAAGGTAAATGCATGGATAATACAAACGCGCAAACAGCTGAGATGAAGTCACTTCTTCACACATCTTAGTAATAGATTTATCCCAGTGTCTCTCTTACCTTTCCTCCAGAACGCCATCATCGGTTCACCCAAGTGTCATGGCAATGGGAACCTGGTGTGTGGGAAGTGTCAATGCTATGATGGCTGGTGAGACTTTAATTATTAATTCTTATACAGAATACAAAAATACTATATTTTCACCCAGTTATGGCACCTCAGCCAAGTGATGGAGAGTTTCAGGTTCAATAAACTCTCTGTTTTGTCCGTGTGTCTCCTTCAGGGTGAGTACGTACTGTAACTGCTCAGTGGGTGCTTCAGCTCAGGACAACAGTCAGTGCATCGGCCCCGGCATGACAGAACCTTGTTCAGGCCGTGGCGACTGCCTGGAGTGTGGAACCTGTGTGTGCTACAACCCTGATCAGTTTGAAGGACCTTACTGTCAGTACGACAAGACTCAGTGTCAAAGATACGGAGGCTTCCTCTGCAACGGTACGATGCTTTGTGGATTATTAAATTTCTGACTGAGGGTGTATGTAAATGTGTGGTGTCATTGTATGATGTTCTCTACTTTCACTCATAACTTCAAGGGCTTAGGTTTGGTTTCAGAAGTTTGTGTATGATTTGTTTCTGCTGCCCACAAGTGGCACCAAACAAACAGTTATTGCAGGTTAAAATCAAATTTTGACTGACTTAATGTTCCTGATGATGAAAAACCTGCTGTCTCGTAGCATTGCTATTACTGCTGGGGCAAGTGGCAGTGTGACAGTAGCACAAGTTGATGATTTTCTAAATTATATCTGCTAATGCATGACAAACTTTGGCATCAAATATCTACATTGTTAAATGTCTGTCAAATAAAAGTTAAGTTACCTATGGTAAGGAGTGGGTGCCCCATATGCAGAGGCTGCAGTCCTCACCGCAGCGGCCATGGGTTCGACTCCAACCTGCGGCCCTTTGCTGTATGTTGTCCCCCTGCTCAAAGGTCAAAAGTCACTGTGATCTTTCCATCTGTTGTCCCATTATTGTGAAAGGGATATCTCAAGAACACCTTGAGGGAATTACTTCAAATTTGGCAGAGACGTCCACTTGAACCCAGCCCTGAACTAATTAGACTTTGGTGGCCAAATGTCACTGTGATCTCACAAAACACATTTTTTGTCATGAAACTCAGGATTTCATATGCTAATTAACAAAATTTCACACAAATGTCTTATGGGAGAAAATGATGACACTTTACATCCAAAAGGTCAAAGGTTAACTTAGGTGCTGCAACATATTGTTCTGTGGAAACAAGTTTCTGGTTATTATGCTGGGTTGAAGATGTGTGTGAAGCCTCCATGTTTTAGAATATGGAACTTTTTTTGCAGCAACATCCATATTTGAAGCATATACAACTGTCATAGTGTCATATGAGTCTCGACAGATACACACACACACACACTCACCACTGACTGCAGGTATAATACCGTTGAATAATTAAATCTGCCTTCTCTCATCAGACCATGGCTCTTGCGTTATGGGTCGGTGCTCATGCTCTGAGGGCTGGGAGGGCAATGCCTGCGAATGTCCCAAGAGCAACCTGACCTGTCGTGACACCAAGGGCGTGAGTAGAGCCAACTTTTTTTGTTTGTAGATTATTATGTCGCCTTACACGTCAGTGGATGCCTGACTGTGTCTTTATCTGCACCAGGGTGTCTGCAATGGGAGAGGTCTATGTGTGTGTGGCCGCTGTCAGTGTCCCGACACTGGTATCGAAATGACTTCAACTTGTGAGCCAAATTTTCAGGTGTGTGGATATCATGTATAAATATGTGTATTATAAATAACTGAGTGCATGTCACCTGCAACACAATTTCTTGTCATGTTTTTGCCTGATATTATACCTGATAATGTTCTTCCTTAGTAAGTGTTTCTGCACAGTCTTGCCAGACCTTCTCTGGATGTGTGTGTCCTCTAGGCCCAGTTGGGTGTGTGCGAGGCTACGAGGAGTTGCGCCCAGTGTTGGGCCTGGAAGACAGGAGAGAAGAAAGAGCCAGAGGAGTGCGCCAAGTGTCGCTTCAAATTCAAATTTGTGGATGAACTCAAAGAATGTAAGTGCATCTGAGAGGAGCAAAAATTTATTTTTCTTTTTATTGAATATTTAATTACACTCTTCCCACAACTATCATCTTATTTTAGATTACAAGGATGATGCTGGCACTTTGACGTAATAGCCGAATGCCTAAAAACAATTGATTTAAGTTCATATGTACGTCTCTCTGTATGTTTTCAGCAAACAAGGTGCTTGATTCGTGCTCATACCGTGATGAGGAGGACGACTGTACTTACAAATACACTGTCGAAAACCCTACAGATCCCACAGTTAAAGACTTAGTGATCGAGGTGCTCGAAAAGAAAGGTGAGCTGCAAGTTGAATCTGTATCACGTATGCTTAATTTAGTAACTGATGTGGTGTTTAATCAAACACTTTTCTGTTGTTATTTTGTGCTTTCAAATTAGTTTTTTTATTCTTATCTTGACTGAGCTTTAGATACTGCATGTGAGATACAGCTTTTAAAGTCCTGAATCTTCTCTTATCTCTCATTTAGTTTCTTAATGTGAGCTTACACGGACACACAGTTTTCAGCCACAGTTCTAACAGTTTTGGTTATTTCAAAATATAGACTTCTGCCTGTTTTTATCTGTGCTCTCATCACTGGTTTGATGTTGGCATAGCTCAGTTTAAAAAAGGTGATATTATGTACTTGCGTACACCAACCATAATGACAACTGAATCAAAAGTTGATGACGATAGTGAGGTTGTTTGCTTGTGTTGCCTTCAATCAGATCTGATCAAACCACACCCACACAGTCCTGATGAAGCAGAGGTAGAAAAAAATGGGACTCAGAAATTTTTCTTTTGAACTAACATTTTTTTTTGCTCGTTTAGGTGTTAATATTGAAAGATATAGAGAAATATTTAACATGTAAAACCACATTTTCAGGAGCTTCAAGACAAAAATAAAAAAATCAATGAGATCTCTGCAGTACAAAGAGCACTACAGACAAAATTCCATTCACCGCCGTTCCATTGGTGGTGGATGGATATCTTAAAGGAACAGTTCATCCTAAAAAAACATATTTTTCCTCTTACCTGCTGTAATATTTATCAGTCAAGATTGTGTTGATGCAAGTTGTCGAGAGTTGGAAATATCAACCATAGAGTTGTCTGCCGTCTCTCCAATATAATGGAAATAGATAGCACCCGGCTTGTGGTGCTCAAAGCGCCAAAAAAAATACATTTTAAAAGCTCAACAGCAATGTCTCTTTCCAGAAATCCTGACCTAGTTATTCAAGATAATCCACAGACCTTGTTGTGAGCATTGCTGCCTGGTTTTTCAAACGTACATTTTTTTGGCTTTTTGAGTACCGCAAGCCAAGTGCTATCTAGTTACATTATTTACATGTCAAGGCAGACTCAATATGTTTTTTTATTTTAGGGTGAACTGTCCCTTTAAACTTTGACAATAAAAAAAACATAACTATAAGCATTTGCCAGACACCAGTTAATAGCACGTTGTCCGAAAAGACTGGAACGGTGTGAAAGCACCTAACTGGAAATAGCTCAGTGAGTTAAGAAAAGGAGTTTTTATTTTTTGCCCAATTAACAACGCACAAAATGACAAAAATTGTTATAAGAAGGTATTGGTTTATGATTGGCAGCAGCGTTCTGTATCATAGCGTTTCCAACTTAATCTACTTTTTGTGGTGAATTTTCAGATTGTCCCCCTGCCAGCCTCCTGTGGTTGCTCCCGCTCCTCTTGTTCCTCTTGTTACTGCTGGCACTTTTGGCGCTCTGCTGCTGGAAATACTGCGCCTGCTGCAAAACCTGCTGCCAGGTATAAACACTCACACTTCACTAAATGATGACTCCCTTTATGTCTCACTGTAACTCATGATCTCTGTCCTGTCTTGACACAGAGCTGTCTTGCCCTGCTGCCTTGCTGCAGGAGAGGTAAGACTTTTAGTCATAACACATGTGACAGTTATCCTTCCCCCTGAGAACATGTTACATTTGGTTTCACGTTATGTTGCATTCTCTGCAGGTCGTATGGTTGGCTTCAAGGAAGATGAGTATTTGCTGCGCCAGTCTTTGCTCACCTCAGACCATCTGGACACACCAATGGTGAGGACAGGTCCACCCAAAGGAACCGATGTGGTTCGCTGGAAGGTCACGGACAACGTACACCGACCACCCAATCACCCCCAGGCTCTCATAAAGCCCAACCCTAAAGAGATCAGTGAGTAAACAAACGTTTCACTAACAACAATAAACTGACCTACTGCATTTTGAGCTAAAGAAGTTTGGGGCAAAGGCTGCTCCTGGATTTACCCCGTTATGTTCAACTTAAATGAACAGCAATAATGTTGCCAGATCGAATTGACTGAATGCATGTGTAACCTAAAAGTAGTATATATTTTCTCAGTGAATATTATCTTTAGCTTAGTAAAAATCAATTTTATTAATATTTAGTATAATGGAGGTTTTTTTTTATCTCTTACAGATCACAGTTTACTGTTGAGAAATCACTAGTTTTCAAATAAAAAAATAATTTTTATTGGTTTTTCTGAACACTAGGGAAAATAGCGAAAATATTCACTACATTTGTTTCAACACATTTTTTTTTTTTTTTTTTTTTTTATTTCTTAAATAGTTTCTGTAATGGGGCATTTTGATTATTTCAAACAACATCTTTCTTCTTTTAGATATCAAATTGACAATTTAAATTCGAATTTACATCTTAAAACTACATTATTTAACAATATTTAAACTTTTTACAACAGAATACCTGAACAAGTAGGAGAAGATATTTTGTTTGTTTTTGTGTGTATGTGTGGTGTCATTCTCAAAAAATTATTAAAAATATTTCCTGGATTTTCAAACTTTGAAACGGGTCAGTTTGACCTGCCACAAAACAGGTGTGTTAAAAATTCAAGGGTAAACCCTATATTTTTCAACCTGGTACCATGTTTTTATGTATAAGCAACTGATGGAAACGACATGTTTTGAAATTAGTCCAGTATTGAGTGAGGCATGTTGAGCCATGTTGGCAGCGTTAGTTCACTTCCAGTTAAAAACCCTTAAATTCATAGGTATTAAAAATACACCAATGTGTATCAGCTCGTGCCTTCACTACACCCTGAAACTGTAAGCCAATGCACTTTCCTCCTTTTTTTTTGAAGTATTGCCCTCCATGAACACCAGTGGTCTGAGAGACAGCAGGGCAGGGACGTCCCTGCCGTCTCTCTTTTCCACAAAAAAGTTCTCACTCTAGATGTGGGAGAAAGGTCTGTCTCTGTAAGGATCCTTACAACAATGTTGTCAGACAAATCGACGATATGAACATGCCTCGAGTGGTTACATTGAACACTTTTTCGCCAATACCAGCTGTCGCAGCCTCACTCAATACCGGACCAATTTCATAAAATGTCATTCACATTTGTCAGTTGGACGCAAAAATATGGGGTCCAGGTTTAAAAAATATCTAACTTACCTTTTAAATGATGACAATTACAACTCTAACCACTGTCTTTTCTCATTTCTCTTTCTCTTTGCAGTCCCGTTCCCAATCTCCATGCGGCTGAACAGGTTGTTCTCTGAGAATCTGTCTCGCCCCGAATCCAGAGATGCAGAACAGCTCCGTAAGGAAGTGGCCGATAATGTAAGTGTGTCTTTGTTTCACGGTGTGGACACTGATACATCTGAGTGAATGAAAGATGACTGTATCACAGAGTACTGTATATGTTCTTCTATCTAGCTAAATGAGGTATACAAGCAGATTCCTGGTGCCCAGAAGGTGCAAAAAACCTCATTCAGGTAAGATGCGTTTAACTACTTGTCTCGTTACATACAGTATGATCCTTAACTCAGTTCTGTTCATCATATTCTCATAATTAAAACCAAAATGGAAATGAATTCTGTTCTCTTACTCACTTGTTTTTGGTTCTTGCAGAATGCAGAGAAATGCTGGGAAAAGGTAACAGTCAGACTGTCAATATAATACAAAACAACACCAGAGTTTATTGTCTTTTTATAAAACCTTAATGTCATGCGTGTCTTAACTTCTCTGCTCCTACTGTGCTCTTCAGGCAGGACTACACCATCATGGACACCGTCTTATCTGCCCCTCGCAGCAGCTACCCTGATATCGTCAAACTCACTGAGAAGAATGTCCAGTCTGGAAACGTTCATGATCTCAAAGTGGTGCCGGGCTACTACACCGTGGCCACAGACAGAGGTGATTATTAACTATTTGTGTGTGTGGATGAAATGAAAATTCTAATGGTCATTTTGAAACAACGCTATGCTAATCTCTTTCTGATCTTCACTGAAGCTTGTATTATCACATCCATCGCCAGATTAAATTTTGGCATTGTACGTTTCTGCAAACCAGATATGTTGCATTTGTAAGTTTTGTATGTTGAGGATATGCTGAAACTTTACATAGTTATAACAACTGGGTTTGATGCTTTAATCACAGGTGGAAATTACCTGATTTAGTTGTTTGTTTGTTCATGCCTTCCACCATCCCCTGATGACAAAGTCAGCTCATATACATGTCACTGTAGAAATTTTGATATGCTACTTACCAATGTTATATATTCGTGCTTTGTGGACACATACAATGCTAACATTTTCTTTTGACAACTGGGAAGATTGTCAGTGAATCTTGTCGTCTCATCTGCTCTTCCTCTGCAGAGGCTGCGGGAGCCATAGAATTCCAAGAAGGCGTAGAGTCAGTAGACGTTCACGTACCGCTCTTTGTCAAGGATGAAGACGATGACAAGAAGCAGCTACTGGTAGAAGCGACAGATGTGCCACTGGGCATTGCTGAGATTGGAAAGCGTTTGGTCAACATCACCATCATCAAAGAGCATGGTGAGAAACCTCAGACTTTAAAATCCAATTTGAGGTTTGTATGTAAACCTTACCAACCAAAGAAAATTATATCATTAACTCATCCGAGCTCCTGTGACCTAAAATGAACAATCTGCTTTAATGGATTGCTCTGATGGATTCTCTAATTCCTCTTCCCCAGCCACCAATATCTTCTCGTTCCTCCAACCGGCCTACACCTACAGCAGGGAGGACGGAGTGGCTAACATCCCAATAAGCAGAGAGATCATAGAAGATGGACGCACACAGGTCACCTACCGCACACGGGACCTCACAGCCAAAGATAAGAAGGTGAGCTGATAGCTGATGCACTCCCCTGCATTTAGCTTGGTATCCTTAAACCTATAAAAACCTTTGTGGGATGTTCTCACTTGTTGAAGAATGTGCTACAGGTTATTGAAAGAAGTCCAGGTGTGCAGTAAGACAGTATTTCTAAGCTATGCTGATGATATTTCAGGACTATGTGGCTGTGGAAGGAGACCTGAGCTATGGTCCTGGTGAGACCCAGAAAATAGTGCCTGTTCGTCTGCTGGAGCTGACTGAGAAAGATGGCCTCCTGGAAGACAAACAAGTCAAGCAGTTTGTCATGGATCTCAGTAACCCACGACAGGGCGCCAAGCTTGGACGCTACCCAAGAACTACCGTCACCATCGCAGACTCACCAGGTGAAAAGACACAAGACACTTTACATCTCTTACCCATGCTCCTACCCAAAGCACTGATTGCTAAAGTTTCTTCTCCCCATTATTTTATTTTATCCAGAGCCCAGTGTGATGATGTTCAAAAAGGGCACTCAGAACTACAGCACATCTGATCCAACCTACACCATCCCTGTGATTCGCACTCGCAACCCAGACAACCTCGCTATAGCGAAATGGCGCACCAAGAAGGCTAAGCGCTTTGACTTATCTGGCCCTCTGAAGTTCAATCCAGGAGAGACGGAGAAGAACATAGTGATTGACCCGAAGGCTCACCCAGGCCCAGTCCAGCCGGAGACCTTCCAACTGGAGCTGTTTGACCCAAGTAGCAACACTACTATTGGAGAGAGGAAGACCACCATTGTCAATGTCACTGACGGAGGTAAGACACAATGCAGAAGCACTGAATTAAAGATAATTCAAAAAGGCATTTGTAGAATTTCTGAAGTTTAAGTAAATGTTTTGTTCATCCTCTAACCTGTTCCACTTCTTGCAGTTTCCAGACTTCCAGAAACTGCCCCAATGCAGCAGAAGGGTTACATAAACCAGGCCACTTCCCCTGGCGGTCACCTTCCTCCCCCATCAAACCTGAAGGCCAAAGCAACTGGACCCAGAAACATCCGCCTCAACTGGGACCCACTTTCTGGTAGCCCCATGGGTTACAAGGTACGTCAACTCCACATGTGGAGAAGCTTCAACTTCAGTTAAAAAAAACAAATTTGTCAAAGGCAATGAATTTCTCAAACGCTGTATCAGTAGTGTCTTTGTTCATTTTAGGTGAAGTATTGGATCTATGGCGACCCTGAGAAAGATGCCCAGGTCTTAGATGTGAAGACTCCTCAAGCTGAGTTGACCAACCTGTACCCCTATTGTGACTATGAGATGCGAGTGTGCGGCTACAATGCAATTGGAGATGGCTACGATACAGACGTTGTTACCTGTCAAACACTGGAGGATGGTAATTACTGAGAATTCAGTAAAACTTGTTCATGAAAGGCTCTGCGGCAGATACTGGCTGATATAAATGGTTAAAAAACCTGCCAAAACTATGACAAAATGACTATTTTGTAGAGGTAATTCATTTTTATTTGTTATTCATGAGATTCAATCTTCTGGACTGGGTTGCTAGTAATTTACTTAACAAGGTGGCACCATTTAAACTTAGATATACCTTAGTTATAGTGAAATGCTAATGTCTAAATCAATTCCTGGGAAACGTTTGGAGTGCTGCCTGGACATGAAGTAACTGTAGCATCCCATGTAGTAGCATAACTTACAAAAATTACAGTTTTAGACAGGAAAATATAAAGGCATACCTCACCCTCCCAAATTATCATTTGTTTTTCAGTTACTCGTGCAAATACTCCATGTAAAAGTGTAGTACTGTGGCGGTTCTTAATCTTGAACAGGGGTGGGGCCACAGTGGATATTTTGGGTACCAAATATATTAAGCACAACCGTGACATACCACCACCACCCCAAAAGAGACACACTTAAATCTTCCAAAATATTCTTTTAGCATTAACAATGTACATTTTACTTATGACTGCCCATGTATGATAACAATTTCTCATCTCTGGAAATAAATGTGGGGTGAAAACATTCAAAAATATTTCCCACAGCTATGGGCACCAGAACAGGGTCCAGGCTTAACATTTAAAAGGGCACTGTCCCTCCCCCCCCCCCCCCCCCGCCCCGCCTCCTCTCGCCCTCTCTTGTGTTGTGTTCTTTATCAACTCGTAACTACATAAGAGCTAGTTTGTTTGGTGCAACCTGTTTAATTTTAGTTACAGTATCTGTAAATCTCCACTTAGTAAAAACTTTAAACTACTTAAGTAGGCAAACATTGAACTTACACATGGTTCATGCTCCATTTTCCTTTTTGTCATTTAAGTTTTTATTTGTGTTTGGATTAGTCAAACATCATATAAAGAAAATATAAACAATATAACCCGCCTAAAAGAACAGCAACAACATACTGTACGTATATCAGCACTTAAACATAACATAACAAATCATCATTTGTTACATAACAGATACAGTTTCCCTTTGAGTGACATTGATTGAAGAAAGTAAAATAAAGTAAATGAGTCTTCCTCTCCTAACATGTCATAGGGACCTATTTCAAACATTTATTTAATTCAAAACATGTTTGAAAACCTGATAATATTCCCCCTTTGTTTTCTGCTTCATTTTTCTCCAGTGCCTGGTGAACCTGGACGTCTGGCCTTTAACGTCATCAGTCCAACTGTCACTCAGCTCAGCTGGGCAGAGCCTGCAGAGACCAACGGCAACATTACGGCTTATGAGGTCGTCTACACACCCATCGATGATGACATGAGTAAGAGACTGAGTCCAACCTAAAAACCGAAATATTCTACAAATATTTACAACATGTATTTTCATCATATCCCAATATTCTCCACACAGAGCCAGTGGGCGCTGCTAAGAAAGTAAAGATTGACAACCCTAAGAAGCGAATGCTGTTGATTGAGAACCTCCAGAATGCCCAGACCTACCAGTACAAGGTCCGTGCCATGAACAGTGTAGGCTGGGGCCCCTACAGAGATGCCACCATCAACCTGGCATCACAGCCTGCCAGACCTCTGTCCAGTAAGTTGGGGACAAATACACCTCTAAAACACTTCCAGTCCATCTGTATTTCCCTGAAAAGAGATTTATTTCCCCTCTTTCCGTCTGTCCCTAGTTCCCATAATTCCAGATATTCCTATCGTGGATGCAGAGGCAGGAGACGAGTACGACAGCTACCTGATGTACAGCAATGAGGTGCTGAAGTCCCCCGCAGGCTCCAAGACACCCAGTGTCTCTGGTGATGGTGGGTACCCAGAGCCAAAACCACAAGCTACTGACAACAGCTGACAGTGTACACTCATTGTGCTCCATTCTGATATATTTTTGGCTCTGGAGAGATGGATGTGACTGGATGCAGTTATTTCAGTCCATGTTCTCAATGCTCCCAGGCATCTTGCTTTGTTCTTGTAGCCAAGTGTTTAGCCGGCGTGTTTATACAATCTGCGCTGTGGTGTCATTGCCCTGTCAGAAGGAATGGGAATGAAGAACACTGTTAAATGTCATAGATTTCTACAGGAAATCACCCAACTTGTGAGACGTCTCCTAAAAAACTGAAGATTTCTGGCTCTTTCTCCTTTTTCAGTTTTTCTTTTTTTCATTAAGGAAGAGCTGTGAAGCTCAGGGATGGCATCAATCTCACAACTCTGCTTTTTTTAATCACTTCTATATGCCGGGCATTTTTCCTGCAGGCAACGCCTCAGCCAGGCAGCAGCAAAATGTGCTCCCAATACATCCCCAGAAATCTGCAATAGAAGTGCTTTACGATCACAAACCGCAAGGCCTTCCCAGAAATAAATCTGCTGTCACTCTTCTGCTTTCTGCAGCCGTTTTTGTGCACTAAGTCAGTTTTCTCTGGAAGTTAATGCTGATGTTGCTCCTCACTTCCGAGACACTAATATACAGTATATATAAAATGTAATCCCATTTATGTGTTTGATAGTTTTTTTGTAAAGTAATGTATAGTGAAAGCAACCGTTGATACTTCTGCGCTACAAATCTATCCTTCGCCCTCTTGCTTCTCCCCTATGACCCCAAACGCAAGGCTGGCAATATGTCAAGTTGGTGGGGTCCAACCTGGATCTCCGTAGGGTGTCGTGGAAAAAGCGAGTGGACGTCATCCCCTGTCGGCTCAGCACAGACACAGAGACGAGCTCAGACGATGCCCCCCACCCCAGCTACACCCAAACAGCCCTGCCAGGTGAAGACCACTCCGTCAGAGCCACAGATAGACAGACAGGCAGCTAGCATGCCAGCTATTATGCACGGCTAGTCAGGTGCCCGGCAAGGCAACCGACGTTTCTCTCTGCCTCCGTGATTTGATCAGAAATATCACCATTTGTCTAATCATTCAGTTTCGGGCTTCAGTTCTTGTCCGCCTAGTTGGCACCTATCCCATCTGTCCTCCCGCCACCTGCCCAGAGAGGAGCACTGGCATCAACTGCTCCACCTCCAGTTGATGATCGGGGGGCAGGCTTTTTCAGGTGCCTGTCTCTGTCTGTCCTCTCTCCGTCCCACAGGGAGGTAGAGATCAGGAAGCAGCTTGTCGGGTGTGTGTAAAGGCTTAGTTACTGTGCGGCTGTATGGAAACAATGGCTTCTTAATTAAAGACAGTCTCATCTCTGCAGGACAGTTTCAATGATGACACCTTTTCTTGCAGCTGGTAATTGTTTTTCCTTGCAGCCATGTTTGATTTTATCTTCTAATGTGCCCTTTTAGATGCAACGCACCTCATGAAACTGGTTCACATTCAGATTATCCACAAGGGGAGCTGTTCAGGGAGTTTCCCACATGACAAAGTACTAGCAGTACAGTACAGTTTAGATCCGTAGATGAAGATCAAGTGGCAACCTCCAGAGCTGAAAAATGAAGCCAACGCACAAATGCCAAAAACTGCAGTTTCTTGAATGGCCACTTGAGGGTGGCTCAAAAAGACACCCATGTTAAAATGTCCAACTTTACAGCAGAAAGAAACATGTTTACAGGCTGGTACAAAAAACACTTTATAGCCAATTTCAACATCCATGACAAATGTACCAAGGGAGAATTTTATGTGTGGCATGACTCAAAGACTGTAGTGAGGCGTCACTGCAGTCTGAGTCAGATCCACCCCTCCCTTCACAGCTCCAGCCTTTTGTCCAAATATGGTCACCTCTGGCTCCAAAAAACCAAGATGGGGACAGCCAAAATGTGATACTGGAGGCTTCAAAACCAACCAAAACTAATAGGTAGCTACATTCATTATTTTTAGTCTATGCAAGCCCACAGGAACAGTGCTTGGCTTTTGACGCCAATGTGACATAGAGACAGAGCGCATTTAAGTCCCAATCCATCGCTCTCCATTGACTTGTGTGAATGTGCCTCCTAGTCATTTATATCTGCTAGCAAAACAAAAATACTTAAACGCGGCTTTGTGTTGGGATACACTACCAAAATGTTAAATAAAGCATAACTAAGTTTTAACAAGCTGTCAAAATGAAAAACTAAACGTTCAAGTCCTAAGATGTGTGGCATCAGAAATAAGGTATGGATTTTCTCACGTGTTGCTCTCTGTCTTTATAGTGGCCAAACAGTGGAATTACAACCTCAGGCTCCGTCACATGATGCCATGGGGACCAAAATGACTTTTTTCCCATAGACTTACATTGTGATGGATACATTTGTAAATGTGTGGACTTTTTTTGAGCATCACTATGCCCATGAAATAACTAATTTCTCTAGTGGGATTTGATCCATTGGATCTCATCATATTTCAAAAGTCTTGAAGAGCCACACAATTAAATCATTTTATCCTTATTCAAATTAGCAGAGGGCTAAACCTGAATTTGGCCGCTCAGATGGTGGAAGTCTTTGGTGGACTGGCTCCTGTGAGCTCCACAATGTGCCAACTCCTAGTAATCTGATACCTGGAAAGACAAGCTTTTTTTTGCCTTACATGCCACTGAGCAACATTTATAGGGATGAGCTGGAATGTATCCAGTTCTCTTTATACATCCATTGTCTGAAACTGCTGGGGCTTCCTCTGTAAATTGGCCGGGCCTGGTTTTGGGTGCTTGACATTATCAGCATTTTGTTGTTCCAATCAGTGTCACAAAGCTTGAATGCTAAATTTCCTATATTCTGACAACCTTGGCCCCTATTTTGGTGTTCCACAGATTACACGATGAACGGGAAGTGGGACCAGAACTTCCTTTTCCCAGGAGGATCAACGACACGCAACTTGTCCGCATCGTCCTCTCCTATGTCCACTCTGAGCTCAAACTACAGAGGAGGAGCAGGAGGCTCCTTCACCACGGAAACAAGCACCACCTACTTGTCCGGACCAGGTACAGTGAAGAGCAAGAATTACACTGAGAGAATTTTTGACTAAATATCAAGATATTGTTTACCTTTATCACTGATCTTTCTCTCTTCCTGTAGGAGGTCTTCGTAGCCCTCACATGATGGGCGGAGGAGTGCACACATCAGAGGTGATCATGAGGAAGCGCTCAGAGAGGGGTTACACAGACGAAAACATCCGGGACTCTATCGTCATGGGAGACGTGTCAAGCAAGTTCCCAGATCTAAGTAAGCTTTCAAGGAGTTTGAATTTATTCTGAAGCAAACGTAAAAGGAATTGTCTTTCTGGGTCAAAGAAAGATGCAATATTTGAGACGCCTCGGCAGGTAAACTGTGCATGAGGCCGATGGCTGGGACATCTGTTAGCAGGGTTGGGGGCTGTTGGCTGCACAGCAGGCTTATCCACATGGACTGCAGGAGCTCTGCTGACTATCGCTGTTTCTCCCTCCCTCCCCTTCTCTCGACTTTACTCAACTTGTTTTATTCGACCTCTTTTTTACCTGCTCACCTCCCCCTCCTACTGTGCTACTTCCATCTTTTCTTCCTCTTCCTCCTCCCCATGCTCAATGCGCCATCAGGTGGGTTCGGCTACACTGGGATGCAGAGCAGCTCTCAGAGCCAGTTCAGCTACAGCCTGTCTCAGGGTCCGAGGGCGAGGACTCAATCTTCAGACGTCAATGAAGCGTTATATAACCTGGACAGGGTGCTCCAGGGTAAGTCTGCGGCACACAAGCATGAGGGCACTGGATGTGTTTGCTGGGTGTGAAGCGTAATGCCCCCTCCTTACTCATCTTTAACTCCTCTGTGTTTGTCAAATACTTTTTCTCCATCTCTGATCTCCTTGTTGAACATTTCACCTGCTGGTTTCTGTGTTTTAGTCACCACAAATCATATATTTTGCAATATTGGCAACCATTTTTTTTGAGCACATCATATGCTTTTAGTTCATTTTCTGTTTTTATGTCCCGCCACCGATCAGATGCTCGACTTTCCCCGGGTGTACCAGACACCCCCAGCAGACTGGTGTTTTCTGCTCTTGGTCCCACTGCCCTCAAAGTCAGCTGGCAGGAGCCCCACTGCGAGAAAGACATCCTGGGCTACTCTGTTCTCTACCAGCTGCTCAATGGAGGTAAACATAAAAAAGCCTGTGAGGGCCATCTGTTTTCACCTTCTCTGTAATAAAGAACAGACATTTGGATAAAATGTATACATACATCTTAGCATAATCAGACAATAAATAAAGAAAAGACCACGACACATACATATTCGTTGCACACCACACATGAACTTATAGTTCAAGTCAAGTCTTGTTTTTAATACATTATCTTCATTTTAAAGGTATACTTAATACAAAGTATTACAAACAAAGCAAAGCAGAAACGCGTTTCACAGACAGCAATACAACAACAGAAGTGAACACAAGTGAGATGAAACTAGGGTTAACTTAGGATTAAAATTAAAACCAGAGGACGAATAATGCAAGATGCAATTTAAGCCATTTCAAGAGGGCCTTCCCCGACCTGCAGTCAGTGCGTGGATAATACAAAGAAATAGACCAAACACAACAACAACTCAAGCAATAAAAGCACAACTAACAGGAGATAAAAAGAACAAACATAAATTCAAAAGGTTTAATGAATAAAAAGAAAGAAAAAGACAACATCACATAAAGGAAAGTCTATAAAAATAGGTTTTAGGAAGTGATTTAAAATAAGTCACCAATTCTTCCAGCCTTATCTCCTCAGGCAGGTTGTTTCAAAGCCAAGGGGCCCTGGTGGTAAAAGCACACTCACATTTAGTTTCATGCCATCTGTATATCAGTTACGCACCCCATGTTACGCTGAATTCATGATGAGAACTTTGCTTTCTAACAGGCCTCCATGGTGAACTAAGAATCCAAAATGGAGAAAATTCTTGATGAATAGAAGTCATAGGGGTCCATGGTTAACAAGAAAACTATTGAATTGAAAATACTTTATTTCAAACATTAAAAAATAAAATACAATGCAAATGAAAAATAATCAAACAAACACAAATAATAGCATACATATGTAACAGATTTTCAACAAGCAACATTAACTCACATCACATATCCAAAAAGGAGTAGGAAGAAGCAGAGGAAAACTAGAAAAAACATCCGTTACAAACTCTCTCACAACTCTTGCAGTTTAATCCAGAACATTTCTCCCAAACATACAGCTCTGTCTGACTGGAAGTCAAACTTATCTCTGTTGTTTTCACATCCAGACTCCATTGACAAAAATGTTAATTTTATCACGTGAACAGGGAACCTGCTGGTCTACAGTTAGTCAGTTCGTGTTATTGTGTGAGTTTGCTGAATCCAGACTAACCTTTTCAAACACCGAAGCCACACAATAACACAATCAATGCAGTGAAAGCCCAGCAGCTCTCAGCTTTCAGAGATTCAAAATGACAGTTTTTGCCAGTGGAATCTGGCTTCAAAGAGAGTATCAACAAGTTTCACTTTTAGTTCAGTTCCCTGTCGGAGAGACTTGTCTGTTTGATATAGTATTGCTGTTGTTTAACGCAGACCCCTTTGACTTACATTTATTTACAAAAAAAACATTTTTTGGATTCTTCATTCACTGTGGAAGCATGTGAGGAAAAAAAGGGTTTTCTTCACAATTTCAAAGTAACACGGGGTGAGTTACTGTTATACAAATGGTCATGTAGGGGTGGAAGTGTTCTTTAGTCTTTTTTCGTTTAATATTTGAATATTCAATGTTGATACAGAACAACCTGTGTCCTCTCCTGTAGGTGAGATGAAGCGCATTAATGTGACGAACCCAGCAGAGAACTCTGTGATCATCCAGGACCTGCTGCCAAACCACTCCTACCTATTTAAGGTGAAGGCTCAGAGCCAGGAGGGCTGGGGTCCAGAAAGAGAGGGAGTCATCACCATCGAGTCCGCTGTCGACCCCAAGAGTCCCCTCAGCCCCATGCCAGGTACTGATCCTGGGCAGGTTTTGTGCCACAACGTCTTTGATTAGACAGACAAAAGGACAGTTTGTTTACAGTTATTAGAAGTAGAGTGTCTGTCTTTTTATTTTACTGTCTGTCTCATCTTTCCTTGAAGGCTCACCCTTCACTCTGAGCACCCCCAGTGCCCCGGGCCCCCTGGTCTTCACTGCTCTGAGCCCTGATTCCCTGCAGCTCAGCTGGGAGAAACCTCGTAAACCCAACGGAGACATCCTGGGCTATGTAGTCACCTGCGAACAGCTGCATGGTGGAGGTGAGGATTTCACGAGAGATCAAAAAAATAATTCTTCTAAAATCTTCCAAATTTAAAAAAAAGGATTGATTTGCATGTTTTCTAGTTTGCAGTAAGTATTTGTTGTGTGAGTATGTTATTTTTTGACCAGTGTTTCTTGTTTCCCCCAGGAGAGGTACGTTCCTTCCAGGTGAACGGGGACGTTGCTGAGACCAGTCTGACCGTCCCGAACCTGACTGAGAACGTTCCCTATAAGTTTAAAGTTCAGGCTCGAACCACTCAGGGCTTTGGTCCTGAGAGGGAGGGCATCATCACCATCGAGTCTCAGGATGGAGGTAAGAGAAGTCCTATTGGTAAAGCTTTTTAAACTAAAAACTCCCAAAAGCGGATGCTGGAGACTAAAATTTTCATTTAACCCCAGAATATGACAATGACAATCAACAAAAAACATGCTGATATACTCTGCTACTATTGTTACTATACTATTTACAGTTTGGCCAGTAGGGACACTAGAGCAAAGCTTTAAAAAATAGTGTTCATCTTCTCAAAATTCACAAAAATTAATTTTGGCGCAAGAGAAAAAAAGTCTTTGTTCATGTTTTGGGGATCATAAATATATAAGGCAAGTTTCATAAAAGTCTGGTCTTAAGATTTCAATATCTATTAAAAACCTGTTAGACAGAGGAAGGGTACTTAACCATTAAGGGGCACTAAATATAGTCTTCCTGTCACCTCCACGCCCGGCAGAAGGCTGGAGGCGTTATGTTTTCAGGTTGTCCATCCGTCCATACTTCCATCCATACATTCATACGTCCATTCGTCAATCCCATTCTTGTGAACACGATATCTCAAGAATGCAAATTTCTTTAAATTTACCACAAATGTCCACTTGGACTAAAGGATGAGGTAATAGGTGGTCATAGGTCAAAGGCCAAGGTCATTGTGACCTTGCATCCATCTCATTTTTTTGAGCACAAATGTTCACTTGGACTCAAGAATGACCTGACTAGAATCCTGGTGGTGGATGGTCAAAGGTCAAGGTCATGGTGACCTCATAAAACATGTTTTTGATCATAAATCAAGAATTCATATGCTCAGATTTCACACAAATGTGTAACTGGATGTAATAATAAAGTTCTGATGTTCCGCAAAAACACTTTTCCAGCCGTTAGATAATGTCATAAGTCAGGAGCAGAAGAGGAGACATTTGGTCAGATACTGAACTGGTGACACTAATCTTGGGTGTCCACCTTTTTTCCTTCCTTGCTTCCTGAAGGCGCTTTGGCTGGGTACAACAGCCAATCAATGACAAGGAGTGACGTTTTCCATATGCCAACAGAGGTCAGCACACGGACCAATGTCTCCCACACCATGCTCAACGACCCCTACTTCACAGGTACAAACAAAGCTTCAGTTTCAGATCTTGTCTCTTAAAAACGTCAATAAAATAAATTCACACACACTAACTGCTTTTTTTCCTAACAGATGGGATGATGATGACCACACAGCACACAGAGACCAGCGGCATGGTGACCCGTCAAATCACCAAGGAAGTGGTTCAGAGGAGCGTCATGGGAGGAGCCACCGTCACAAAGAAGATGTTTTATGAATCTTAAGATCTTATTTAAGTAATAACCAAAGGTCCAAGATGATGAGGAATCATATCTGAGATTCTCTTTTAAAAAGAGTCGGCTTTCAGAGTACTCATACACGATCAGTGTGTGTTTTTATACGTGTGTGTGAGATTCTGCGACCAAAAAAAGGAATGAATAGATGGAGAAGAGGCTGTTCTTTTATGTCTGTTACAAACTCTGGCCACTTTTCCACATTTTAACATTGTCACTGTTGCCTCTTATGTATTTAATGTCAGTTTCTTTCCACTAAGCAGATGATTTAGACTCCACTCCCTCTGTTGGTTCAGATCTGGTAACACACATTGGGGCTTTAAATCAGGGCCGGCACTGGCCAGTAATCTGACTGCGGCTCAGTAATCCAAAGTGACCTTGTCTGTTTGTCTCCTGTCCTCCACCTGCCTTCACAAGATATTTTGTGTGTGTACGAGTTGTTTTGTTTCAGGTTAAATACACCAAACTTTTTGAGATTTATGTTTTCTTAAAAGAGATTGGCTTGAAATAGCTGTGGATGTTTTATGACCAGTGATCAAGAGTATAAAAGTGGTGTATTTGGGACTTTTTGTTCATAGATTTGTATTATATTAAAGTGTTTTTCCAAGTATATTTAATACTTTTTACAATTTTTTTTAAAGCAGACTGACATTAAATTTGGATGCCAAATATAGAGGTATTTCTGCAAACACAAGTCGGCGCTTGTATCGCTCATTTATATGCACATTTCCTACTGACGCATGATTTTACGACAGCTAAAAGACAAAAAAAATCTATCAGATGTAACATGTTTTTGCATTTCTTAAGATGTTTTTTACTCAAAAATGTCCTTTTTCATATGCATCCTTACTATGCGAGGCCATTGCATTTTGTATTTTGCGAACAAATATATCTTGGTATTTTAGAGAAACGGTACTTAAAGACGTTAAGATTGTATTTTCTGCGATGCAAGTCCTACTGTATTTTGGATCCACTTTTTTTTTGAAAATGCTTTGTAAGACACGTTATGAGAGATTCTTCTTATCAGAAAAAAAATTCTGTGGATAAGTGGACGAAGCTTTTCACCAAAAACATTCCAGGTTTAAGTATTCATGCGCTTTTGATCAACATGTATCACTCACTTTCAAGCAGTTGAGCTTACATTTTTGCGTTGTTTCTTTTTTAAATCTAAATTCTATTGCACTTAATAAAGATTTTAAATAAATACATTTGTAGTCCATTTGAATGTTTCTCTTGATCTTTAACTGAAGACACGTTGGAACATTTGCAAATAATTTATTGATGTTTTTTTGGGGGAGGGGTGGGGGGGGCATCTTAATATAGCACACAATAAACATAAACACAGCTGCAGAAACAAGCCTGACAAATGTTTGCAGGAGACGAAACGGCAAACAGAGCGAACTCTTCACATGCGCCAACTTGGTCTGTCAGTATGTGTGTGTGCATGTCAGCAAGCTGCACTGTTTCACTGAGGGTCTAACTAGCCGATCACACGTCCTTTCATGCTTTTAGAACATTTGTGAAGCTAGTTTGCAAGTTTCATCTCTACGTAATAAAAAAAGCAATCAAAAATACATTTCCATATCTCTGTTATGGCATGAAAATCTTGCATTTTGGTGTGTTTTTACTTTAAATTAAAAAAACATTTTTCTTAGTGGGTAAAGGACCTCTCAAAATATCCTTACAATACAAATAGTCAAATACTGTATGTCTCCATGAAGGCAGAGTAACAGAAAGTGTGATGCAGAATGATGGCGGTTCATGTCCCTGTGTGACCTCACAAGGCAACCCGCACAAAGAGTCAGACTTTAAATCCAGAGCCAGGACACAAATTCACTGAATAATGGACCAGAATGAAAGCGCAGACTCTGATGGCTGCTGAGGATCAGGACCGAGGAGTGACTCGTGTCTGTGAAGCAGTTCAGTTCCAGAGGCAGGGCCCGGGGCAGAGGCACGGCTGTCTGACGTCCGCAGGCCTGATCACCAGGTCTTTGACCACCTCCACAGTCCCGAACACGGGGTACAGTTCCTCTGTGAACTTGTCGTTGTAGGTGTACAGGTGGGAGCGCTTCTCCACATCGTAGAAAGACAACTGGCCCTGTTCATAGTCCAGGTACACCCCTACTTTCCTGGGCACCAGGCTGTGTGACAGCAGGGTGGCGGGCACCGTCAGGGCTTTTAGATCTGTGCCCCTCTCCAGACGCAGGGTCAGATAGCCGGTATCTGTGGTAAGCGAGCGGAAGCCCTGCCTCACCGCAGATGCTTTGGCGATGCCCAGCCGCCAGTCCCGCTCACCCACCTCCACCTCCCAGTAGTGGCGACCGGAGGTGTAGCCCTCCTTTCCCACAGTGCACCACCAGCCGTCAAAGCGTTGCTGGCACCGCGGTGCCTCTCGGCGCTCCAGGCCACATCGCATGCGCTTTTCATCACTGGAGATGAGCAGGTCTGGGTTGGCTGAGTCGGAGTCCAGAGTGACGTCCTCTGTAGAGTTACAGACCAGGAAGGAAAGAATGATTACTAATCTGATGAATTATAGTATTGGGAGGTAAATAATTACATGTACTTAGCTACAGCAAATGCAAATAAATTACAAAATAAATGTAATTATAATCAGTTACAGTAACAGAGAAAAAATATGTATTAAATTACAGTTACTTATTAAAATGTTGGTGATTAAAAAGGGGTTACATATGAAAACTGATTAATTAAAACATTCATTCTGTTGCTTTACATCTTTTTGCCGTGCAGGAATGCCTTCTTTTGGCATATTTTTGGACAACGCAGTTCAGCAAAGACATTGAAGCAAATATGAGTGCAACATTTGTGCACTTATGTTTTAGTTTGTGTTTTAAATTTCATTATTTATTTTACACATTTTTACTAGTTAGGTCTTTATAGCGTTTTTGCCCTGTTTAAACCATTTGTTAGAAAAGGAATCAAGAAGTTTTAACAGGGTAACTAGTAATCTGTAGCCTATCACAAAAGTAACCTTACATACGCTGATTATTAAGACCAACAGAGATGATTTGATTGTAAATGGTTTTCATACCTGCAGCATCGCAAATCCAATTCCACACTGTAAAAAAAATAAGAGAAAATCTTTAAAGCTGCTGTGATCAATACACTTTATAAATCAATAGATCAAATGAGTGTGTAAAATGTATAAGAAGGACCACTTGCTCAGCACAAATCTGACAGACAAGTTAGCAACCAGCTGGTGAACAGAGTAGAGCATTTAGCGGCTAAAGAGACAGATATTTCCCTCAGGAGTTGGTGTGGACCAAAAAAGAGCTAAAAGAAGAGTGAATTAAAGAGTGACTTAAATATATCTCCTGCTGAACTAAAATAACCATTATTGCAAATCAATATATTTTTAAAATATAAATTTTAATGAAGAATCCACAAACAGAGAAAATCCTTAATTATTTTAAATAGAACGGTGTCCGCATTTAACAACAGCAAAACTATATCTAATTTATCCAGTTGTGTACTCAGTACGTCTCAAACTGACAGCTCTTTCCAATGGGAAACTAAAAAGTAAAAGTTATCTGAGCTCTCTTTAAAGCCAGACTCCATTGACAAAAAACTGTAATTTTACTTCGCTGAACACAGGAGCTGCTGTTCTACCGCTGCCTCAATCTGTTACTATGTTATATTGTGTGACTTTTTTTTTTTTTTTTCAAAGGGTTAGCTCATATCATACCAAAGTCACGCAATAATACAAACAAACTGAAAATCGAGGCAGCAATAATCCAAAATCTCTTGTGTTCCTGGCTTTGAAAGGAGCATAGATAATATTCACTTTTAGCTCAGTTCCCCTTCAGACAGAGCTGTCTGTTTGGGAAGTACCGAGCACACGGCTGGATAAATGAGACTTGAATTCTATTGCACCAGTTGTGTAAGCGTAGGTAAACAATTTTGTTGTTGCCAAATGTTGCCCCTATAACTTTAACTCACCAAGAATTTTCCTTGTTTTTGGATTGTTTGTTTATTGTGGAGGCATTCAAGAGTTTTCTTCACAAATCTAATGTAACATGAGGTGAACAACTAACATAGAAATGATTGTTTCGGGAATGAAGTGTTCCTTTAAAAATATAAATAGCTGTAACAAATGGCAGATGTTTGACTAACCAACCAGCTCTGGTCCCTGAATCTAAAAATAAATGTAATTAATCAGAACAAACAACATTGTTATGTTTATCATTATCAAGATAAAAGTTAATATAGTTACAGCCAAGCCACTAACAAGGTGATTTAATTTAAGGTTAGAAGTGAGGATTCCTACTCACCACTGTGGGGGATGTAGCGGACAGCGTCTGAAAGAAAAAAGATTACTGTGATTAAAAGGAGACAATCAGGAGTTTCACTCAAACCCCTCTTACTCTCTCTTCCTTACTTGCTTTCACTATCCTTTAATCATCTATTGATCCTGATTAGTTCTAATGAAAGTGACTCATCAAGTTTCACTCCTGCTGAAGAGCTTAAATGCTACTGTATGCACACATGTGGCAGTAATCAATAGCAATTCACACATAATGGATGGCTTTTCAGCATCATGATGCTGAATGACGTCTTTATCATTTGTGTATCGCCTCTTTGACACTTTGTTTACCCTTTGAAACATGAATAAATACCACTCTTCTTGTGCTGTGTTCAGATGCCTTCATGAGTATTTAAACCTTTAAACCCCAAACAAATTAGTTGGCAGCACTTTATAATACAGCCCGCAACTTACTGTGTAATTATGTGGCACTTTTGTGGCACTTACAAGTACTTTGAGGAAAGATTTTTAAAGTTAAGCTAAGTGTTTTTTAAATACTGGGTACCCATGGGCTACTTTAGAAGGGTACTTTAGAGGAAAGATGTAAGAAGTTATCCTGTAAGTATTTTGTAAGTACTGGCTACCTATGGGGTACTTCAGAGGAGAGATGTCTGAAGTTATCCTCTAAGTATTTTGTAATAACTGGGTACTTATGGGGTACTTTAGAGAAAAACAAAAGAAATTATCCTCCAAATATTTTCTCAGTATGGTCCTAAGCCCTAATATTAATCAGTGTAACAGAGAATTGCATTATTAGCACATTCCCATATTTGTAAATCATTTGGATCTATAAACCTGTACCTATAAACTCGTAGGTACCCAGTGCTGAGAAAATATTTATAGGATAAGTTAATTTATTTTCCCCTAAAGTACACAGTACTTAAAATAAATTTAGGAAATAACTTCAGACATCTTTCCTCTAAATTACCCTGTAGGTAGCCAGTACTTACAAAATACTTAGCGGATAACTTCCTATATCTTTCCTGTAAAGTACCCTTCTATAGTACCCCGTAGGTACCAGGTACTTATGAAACACTTAGGGGATAACTTTCAACATCTTTCCTCAAAAGTACATTATAAGTGTCACGTAATTACATGGTAAGTCGCAAGCTGTATTATTAAGTGCTGCCTATTAGTTTGTTTCCTTTTGAAAACAGGAAAAAGGCAATGAGCAAATTGGCAAGACATGTTCCACAAATTAATACATTTAGAATTTTTTTTTTTTAAATCGAGGGAAAAATGTCTTGGGGGAAAATGACAAAAGCTAGGGAAAACCACATTTCTAATTATCATAATTATGTATTTATAATTATGTCACAAAATGATCATACTTTTTTTAGACAATTTTCCCAGGTCATTTTCTGGATATTTTTTTAAGCTAGAGCAAAAAAATATCAATAAAATTTAACAAATTATTAACAAAATCAAAATGATATATTTAAATAATTCTACATGATTATTAAGCTTCTTTTGTTTTTTGTTTTGCTAATTTGCAGGTAATTTTCTTGTACGTTTTACAATTGTTGTGTAAAAAGTTTTGTGTCATTTTTTCTGAAGTTGCTCACTGCTTTCTTTCATTGTATTTGAAAGAAACTTGAAGGAGAGTTGAGTTAAAAAATGATAATTCAAATGCACTCACCGATCTTTTGGCTCCTCTGCTTTCTCACCAGCCATTGCTTGGTCACATCCTCCTAAACATTGACACACATAAAGGCAGACGAACATAAAGACGATGCAGGCTAGATGACAACGAGATAAAGGGATTAAGCTGACAGGTTGTCATGCAGCACATATACGTAACAATTCACAGTGTTTACACTGTGCTAACTTTTCACACTTCCAATTGTCTTAACTTTTTGATTACATTTCATTAGCTAACACACAGCCTATCTTCTTTGGTTCTTGAACAATATCAAATGCAATCTAATCAAATATAGTTATTGTGACAGACATCCTCACCTTAACAGGGCTGTCGGCATTCATCACAACCAGCATGACGAGCTCCATGGCTGGGAGCAGGTTGGGGAGACGCCCCCTCTTCCACTGGAACTCCAGGTCGTCTAGCATCATGAGCACAGGCTCGCCCGGCCAGACGGTGGGCTGAAAAAAAAAAACAATGAACGTAATCAGTGTCACTCAATGAATTGTTCACTCTAACTTGTGATCACAGCTCCAGCGAGTATGATGAGATGATTGTCAAGGGCAGAGCTTAGCTTAATCATCTTTATCAGATACAAGGAGGGAACTGGGTCAGACTTTAATCACCGACCAGCCACACAGGAGCTGGAGGCTTGCACTCATCATCCTCAGCATCCTATTCTCACCTGAGGTCTGCTCTTAATCTCCCGCGTCCAGTCCATGATGACTCTTTTGTGGGCTCCCATGTCACACTCCCCCCCTGACTCCAGCATACAGAGGAGGTGCCCCTTCCAGTCTTTTTTCTCCGGTTTCTCATGCTGGTATTCAGACAGGATGATCCTCGGCTGAACGAGAAAACAGAAACATTAAAGGGACAGTTCACCCCAAAATCAAAGTACATATTTTTCCTCTTACCTGTAGAGCTATATATTAATCTAGATTGTTTTGGTGTGAGTTATGGGCCATGGAGATGTCTGCCTTCTCTCTGATATAATGGAACCATATGGCACTAGGATGCAGTGCTCAAAGCACCAAAAAAAAAAAAAATACATCTGGAAAAACTCAACAGCAATGTCTCTTTATAGAAATCATAACCCAGCTACTAAAGATAATCCACAGGCTTCACTGTAAGCAGTTTTATGTAAGAACGATTTTCTTTCTACCAAACTACACCCATCAATCATATCACTGTGCAGAGGGAAACATTCATCTATTGCTAGCTCACCTTGCAAAACTGAATCAGCTAGCGTTACAGCTAAACCGAGGTGGATGCCATTAATGTTTACATCTTACGCTGTCACAAGCACGAGCCTCTTATCCATGAGTAGATGCACACTTCCTTCAGCACACTCATATAGTTGGTGTATCACCCCAGTTACTCAAAGCGCCAAAAAAACCCAACAAAATTGGAAAACTCAACAGCAATATCTTTAACCAGAAATCATGACCAGGTTACTCAAGATAATCCACAGACATTTTTGTGAGCAGTTGCATGTAGGAACTATTTTGCTTCTACCGAGCTGCACCTGCCAGGCTTATCATGGTGCTGAAGAAAGAGTGCATCTATTCACGGACGAGAGGCTTACTCTCGTTACTTACTAGAAAATAGCTTCTACATGCACACATGATTTCTGAAAAGAGGCATTGCTTTTGAGTTTCTCAAATGTATTTTTAGCGCTTTGAGCACCACAAGCCGAGTGCCATCTACTTCAATTATATTGGAGCGAAGGCAGACATCTGTAACACTCTGCAGCTCACACTTAAACAACTTTTATTGATAAATAGCACTACAGGTAAGAGGAAAAATATGTATTTGTGTATTTTAATTTAGGGGAGAACTGTCCCTTTAAAGTCAACCTACAATGATAAATTCACTGTAACAGACAGACATAATTGGCAACTATTCTGATAATCAATTAAAGTCACTTTTGTATGAAAATTGCAATTAAGCCTCTCACATATGAATATTTCCTGCTTTTCTTTAGGTTATATGTATTAAACTGAATATCTCTGGATTTAGACTGCAGCCCTAAATCACAACCAGAAAGCATGTCGTTGCTGAAGTTATTGACATAAACAGCACCAACTGCAGACCGTACGTACCTGTGCTCTCTTCTCCAGCACAGCAGCCCATTCCACAATGAAATCACGACACACACTGGCCGGCCAGATGTCCTCACTGGTCCAGATGTGGCCGAGGATGTTTGACCTCTGGGGTTAAGATATAGGACGAAATACAAGTGAGATATGCTGTGAATGCTTGTTTCTGTATGACAGGAAGAAAAGACCAAGAAGAGCTTACCTGGCAGATTTTGTTGAGTTCTCGGGCCAATTCCATGATAAACAACTGACTCTCCACCAGCGGCTCCTTCTTTTCAAGTTTCACCCGCTTACGAGACTCCTGGAGCAAAGAAACGTAAGCTAGAAAGGTTAAGAAAACATGATTTGAAGTACATTTTGGAGCAAAGTGTAACACTTGAGTCCTTTAAGCGAACCTTGAGTCGGATCTTGAGCTTTTTGGCCGGCTCGATAAGGAACTGCAGGCAGTCCTTCATCATGCTGGCAGCCGGAGAGCGAGGCAGATGCCCTGTGGTACAATAATAAAAAGCTTTAGCACGCTGGCACACACTCTGTCAGGAGCTGAAGTGCAGCTGACTGGGCTGTGGAGCGAGAGAGAGAAAAGCACTGCAGAACTTTCATCACAGCTCTGCGTTGAGAGTCCACCGAGAGCTCATTATTAGGCACTCTGAGCTATCATTTGGTGTGGAGGAGGGAGGGAGAAGAGGACCCACGCATTGAGTAAAAAAAGAGACAGCCCACCCACTCAGCACACACACAAAGGGAGATTGTAAAAACAGGCAAAAAATATTGCACACTAACAGGATTTCCTGCCGTGTGTGGGTCGATGCATCTTGATCACAGCCTTGAAATTGGAAATTCATTCCCAAGGAGATCTGAGGCAGCAGCGCCGAGCACTTTTAAAACACTGCGGAGGGTGCGGGGGAGTGTTGGACCAGTTTACTGTTGATTCAGCAGTCCACCCCTGTACGCCAGTTTGATGCACTGAGGGGATTTGCTGTTCTTTCTGTGATGTAGAGGTGGCAGCTGAGCCAAAGGATGCTGCTATTGACTTTCCAAGGACTGAGGAGGATTTATAGTTTTGGGAATTTGGTGAATTTGGCAAAGAATCCAACTGAGGAATTAACAGCCAGGACTGAAAGTTTACCGTTTTACTACACATACTATACTCTGACGTTTTTGTGATTTCTTTGAATGACATAATATACTATGACTTTTTCATTATTGTTTTTTTTTTGCAACTTACTATACTATGATGTTTTTAAGATTTTTTGATTGATATAGTATATTATGACTTTTTAAAACCGTTTTTTGGATGATATACTACACTATGAGCCTTTTTTATCATCTTTTGAACAACATATTATACTTTAAGTGAGCAATATTAGACCAAAATGTGACCAGAGATGATGTATAAATGAATGCTTTTCTAATTTTTGTTGATATTTTTCCCCTATGATGATGATCTCTGGGCACAAAAGGACACAGGGTGGTGAACCTTTCACATAATTGAATAAGCCAGAAAGTCATGTGTCAATAAGAATTGAACACAGAGGCTTTGTCACGTGCTTGACAGCGTGCCACTCAGCCTGTTAACTAATTAAGTAGATACATTGTGGCTCAATTTGAAATACATTGCAGAGTGCATAAATGGGGAATATAGCCTACTATGACATGACTTGTACATCAAATTGCATAGACAATAGTCACTCCTGGGTACATTGGGATGTGTTTTTGGCAGTGAAAGCAGAGCATGTATGTGGCAGAGGAGCTGTGTGTTTGTGAAGAGAAGAGGGAAGATTAGAGGAAATCCAGGATTACCCCCAGTGCCATTGCTGCACAAACATAGGTAGTGACTTTCTATATTAGGCCTGACAGACCAACCTCTGCCTGCAAGTCAAAACAAACAGACTATAAAATAATATCTATACAAAGCGCATAGCAACCAGCACTAAAGAGGAGATATTTTGTTTTTAATAATAGTTTAAAAAACGTTTAAAATATCTACAACTTTTTCGAAAATATATAATTTTCTAGTGTTTATGCCACCAAAAATGACGAGTAAATACGCTACCATTGTGCGCACGAGGCTGTTTTCAAAAGATGGACATTCACTGACAGAGCTAAATATTTAATTTACTCACGCAATACAGTATTTGCTTTTCTCTACTATGAAAATTTTTAAAAAACCCAAACGGGTAAAGTCTGACCTTGTTATGTGAGAATTTTCCGTTCCGCGGGTAACTTTGCGCAGCTCCTTTGCGATGTATTCGCCTCACTCGGACTCATTTAGTGCTCAGAGGTCCTTCAGAGATGCAGCACACTTCAACTGCGGCAGGAGCGAGACAGAGCGCGCGCTCTTATCTGTCACTAACTGCACTGAGCTGCAGTTCGAGAGAAATATCGCGAGAGGACGCCAAAGCTCCACCGACACTGATGAGACCACAGACGCCTTTTGCCATACTATCATACCATACATAACTAAATGCCATACGAACACTTTTTTAATGACTTACATTGACATGTAATACTAAGATATTATTTATAAATGATGGCAAACTATGACCATAACTTTTATGTGTGTGTGTTGTTGTTTTTTTTTTTATGACTACGATGTTATGAGCTTTTCAGCGATATACATTTTTTACAACATTTTTATGATTTATTCAACGACGTAGCCTACAATACTATGTTATTTTCATGATTATTGAAGAACATTCCATGTTACATTGTTTTTAGGATTTTATTTTTGAGCAAGATACAATACTAAAATGTTTTTGTCATTTTTTGAGCGCTATACTCTGAATTTTATGATTTTTTGAGACAACAACATTTGATATGACATTTGACATATGAGATTTTTGGACCACATACCATACTGTGACAGTTTTTTTTTTTGCACGACATAATGAACTACAACAATTGAATTATTATTTTTTTGGATGACATTCTATAATATGACGTGTTTATAATAGTTAGGACGAAGTTTTATACTATGACATTTTTATGATATTTTAAAAAGACAACCAATACAATGAGGTTTTTGTGGTCATCAGTTTTTCGACAAAATACTATACTATAATGTTTTATCAATGTTTGGACGACATACTATACTATGACATTTTTTATGTTTTTATGGGTTTTTTTATGTTACATTTTGACGTTTTTCACCATACTATAGTGTGGAATTTTCAGACGAATTTTCGACATACTATATTATGGGGTTTTGAGTCGTTTTTGCAACATTCTATGCCATGTCGAAAAAATGAACGAGAATGCCTTACTATGTCCTGAAAACCATAAAATAGCATGCCGAGACATGTCATAACATACAATGTTGCAAAAACGGCTCAAGACACCATAACATAGCATGTCCAAAGAATGAGCGGAAATGCTATACTATAGTATGGCTAAAATTGTCAAAATATGACATGTCCAAAAAACAGCTGAAAACCACATAAAAAGCATTCTAAGAAACGTGGCATAGAATTTTACAAAAGTGGTCAAAAACACAATAATGTAGCATGTCAAACACCAACCGGAAATGTCATACTATAAAAAAAATCTGCCATTCACATAAATACCATGCCGAGCTACGTCATAGCATAGAATGTTGCAAAAAAGCCAGCAACACAAAAAAATGCATGTTGAAAAAATGACAAAAACGGTAAGGCTATAGCATGGCAAAAAATGTCAAAAATTACATGTCAAAAAAACAACTGAAATAACCTAAATACAGCATAAAATAGCATGCCAAGACACACCAAAGCATAGAATGCTGCAAAAACGGCCAAAAACACCATAATGATGCATGTTGAAAAAATGACCGAAAAGGCAAGGCTATAGTATGGCAAAAAATGTCAAAAATGACATGTCCCAAAAACAGTTGAAAACACCTCAGAACAACATAAAATAGTGTGCCAAGACACGCCATAGCATAAAATGTTGCTGAAATGGCCAAAAAAACACCATAATAACGCATGCTGAAAAAATTACCAAAAAAGCAAGGCTATATAGTATGGCAAAAAATGTCAAAAATGACATGTCCCAAAAACAGCTGAAAACACCTCAGAACAGTATAAAATAGCATGCCGAGTCACGCCATAGCATAGAATGTTGCAAAAACGGCCAAAAACACCATAATAATGCATGTTGAAAAAGTGACCGAAAAGGCAAGGCTATAGTATGGCAAAAAAATGTCAAAAATGACATGTCCCAAAAACAGCTGAAAACACCTCAGAACAGCATAAAATAGCATGCCGAGTCACGCCATAGCATCAAATGTTGCAAAAACCGACAATAACACCAAAATAATGCATGTTGAAAAAATGACCGAAAAGGAAAAAGCAATAGTATGGCAAAAAATGTCAAAAATGACATGTCCCAAAAACAGCTGATGACACATCAAAACAGCATAAAATAGTGTGCCGAGTCATCACAATAACAACAATAACACCAAAATAATGCATGTTGAAAAAATGACCGAAAAGGAAAGAGCTATAGTATGGCAAAAAATGTCAAAAATGACATGTCCCAAAAACAGCTGAAAACACCTCAAAACAGCATGAAATACTGTACCAAGACACACCATAGCATAGAATGTTGCAAAAACACCATAATAATGCATGTTGAAAAAATGACCGAAAAGGGAAGGCAATAGTATGGCAAAAAAAGTCAAAAATGACATGTCCCAAAAACAGCTGAAAACACCTCAAAACAGCATGAAATACTGTACCAAGACACACCATAGCATAGAATGTTGCAAAAACGGCAAAAAACACCAAAATAATGCATATTGAAAAAATGACCGAAAAGGCAAGGCTATAGTATGGCAAAAAAGGTCAAAAATGACATGTCCCAAAAACAGCTGAAAACACCTCAGAACAGTATAAAATAGCATGCCGAGTCACGCCATAGCATAGAATGTTGTAAAAACCAACAATAACACCAAAATAATGCATGTTGAAAAACTGACCAAAAAAGCAAGGCTACAGTATGGCAAAAAATGTCAAAAATGACATGTCCTAAAAACAGCCGAAAACACCTCAGAACAGCATAAAATAGTGTGCCAAGACACGCCATAGCATAGAATGTTGCAAAAACGGCCAAAAACACCAAAATAATGCATGTTGAAAAAATGACCGAAAAGGCAAGGCTATAGTATGGCAAAAAATGTCAAAACTGACATATCCCAAAAACAGCTGAAAAAATCCACAGAACAGCATAAAATAGTGTGCCAAGACACGCCATAGCATAGAATGTTGCAAAAACGGCCAAAAACACCAAAATAATGCATGTTGAAAAAATGACCGAAAAGGCAAGGCTATAGTATGGCAAAAAATGTCAAAAATGACATGTCCCAAAAACAGCTGAAAATACTTCAAAACAGCATAAAATAGCATGCCAAGACACGCTATAGCAAATAATGTTACAACAACCGACACTAACACCATAATAATGCATGTTGAAAAAATGACCAAAAAGGCAAGGCTATAGTATAGCAAAAAAGGTCAAAAATGACATGTCCCAAAAACAGCTGAAAACACCTCAGAACAGTATAAAATAGCATGCCGAGTCACGCCATAGCATAGAATGTTGCAAAAACAGCGAAAAACACCAAAATAATGCATGTTGAAAAAATGACCGAAAAGGCAAGGCACTTGCCACATATGGCACATATCCCAAAAACAGCTGAAAAAATCCACAGAACAGCATAAAATAGCGTGCCAAGACACGCCATAGCATAGAATGTTGCAAAAACGGCCAAAAACACCAAAATAATGCATGTTGAAAAAATGACCAAAAAGGCAAGGCTATAGTATGGCAAAAAATGTCAAAAATGACATGTCCCAAAAACAGCTGAAAATACTTCAAAAACAGCATGAAATAGCATGCCAAGACACGCTATAGCAAATAATGTTACAACAACCGACACTAACACCATAATAATGCATGTTGAAAAAATGACCGAAAAGGCAAGGCTATAGTATGGCAAAAAATGTCAAAACTGACATGTCCCAAAAACAGCTGAAAAAATCCACAGAACAGCATAAAATAGCGTGCCAAGACACGCCATAGCATAGAATGTTGCAAAAACGGCCAAAAACACCAAAATAATGCATGTTGAAAAAATGACCAAAAAGGCAAGGCTATAGTATGGCAAAAAATGTCAAAAATGACATGTCCCAAAAACAGCTGAAAACACCTCAAAACAGCATGAAATACTGTACCAAGACACACCATAGCATAGAATGTTGCACAAATGGCCAAAAACACACCATAATAACGCATGTTGAAAAAATTACCAAAAAAGCAAGGCTATAGTATGGCAAAAAATGTCAAAAATGACATATCCCAAAAACAGCTGAAAACACCTCAGAACAGCATAAAATAGTGTGCCATGACAAGCCATAGCATAGAATGTTGCAAAAACGGCAAAAACCACCACCAAAATAATGCATATTGAAAAAATGACCGAAAAGGCAAGGCTATAGTATAGCAAAAAAGGTCAAAAATGACATGTCCCAAAAACAGCTGAAAACACATCAGAACAGCATAAAATAGCATGCCAAGACACGCCATTGCAAAGAATGTTGCAAAAACGGCCAAAAACACCATAATAATGCATGTTGAAAAAATGACAGAAAAGGCAAGGCTATAGTATGGCAAAAAAAGTCAAAAATGACATGTCCCAAAAACAGCTGAAAACACCTCAGAACAGCATAAAATAGCATGCCGAGTCACGCCATAGCATCAAATGTTGCAAAAACCGACAATAACACCAAAATAATGCATGTTGAAAAAATGACCGAAAAGGAAAAAGCTATAGTATGGCAAAAAATGTCAAAAATGACATGTCCCCAAAACAGCTGAAAACACCTCAGAACAGCATAAAATAGCATGCCAAGACACGCCATTGCAAAGAATGTTGCAAAAACCGCCAAAAACACCAAAATAATGCATGTTGAAAAAATGACCGAAAAGGCAAGGCTATAGTATGGCAAAAAAAGTCAAAAATGACATGTCCCAAAAACAGCTGAAAACACCTCAGAACAGCATAAAATAGCATGCCGAGTCACGCCATAGCATCAAATATTGCAAAAACCGACAATAACACCAAAATAATGCATGTTGAAAAAATTACCAAAAAAGCAAGGCTATATAGTATGGCAAAAAATGTCAAAAATGACATATCCCAAAAACAGCTGAAAACACCTCAGAACAGCATAAAATAGTGTGCCATGACAAGCCATAGCATAGAATGTTGCAAAAACGGCAAAAACCACCAAAATAATGCATATTGAAAAAATGACCGAAAAGGCAAGGCTATAGTATAGCAAAAAAGGTCAAAAATGACATGTCCCAAAAACAGCTGAAAACACATCAGAACAGCATAAAATAGCATGCCAAGACACGCCATTGCAAAGAATGTTGCAAAAACGGCCAAAAACACCATAATAATGCATGTTGAAAAAATGACAGAAAAGGCAAGGCTATAGTATGGCAAAAAAAGTCAAAAATGACATGTCCCAAAAACAGCTGAAAACACCTCAGAACAGCATAAAATAGCATGCCGAGTCACGCCATAGCATCAAATGTTGCAAAAACCAAAAACACCAAAATAATGGATGTTGAAAAAAATGACCGAAAAGGAAAAAGCTATAGTATGGCAAAAAATGTCAAAAATGACATGTCCCCAAAAACAGCTGAAAACACCTCAGAACAGCATAAAATAGCATGCCAAGACACGCCATTGCAAAGAATGTTGCAAAAACGCCAAAAAAACCAAAATAATGCATGTTGAAAAAATGACCGAAAAGGAAAGAGCTATAGTAGTATGGCAAAAAATGTCAAAAATGACATGTCCCAAAAACAGCTGAAAACACCTCAAAACAGCATGAAATACTGTACCAAGACACACCATAGCATAGAATGTTGCAAAAAACGGCAAAAAACACCAAAATAATGCATATTGAAAAAATGACCGAAAAGGCAAGGCTATAGTATGGCAAAAAATTTCAAAAATGACATGTCCCAAAAACAGCTGAAAATACTTCAAAACAGCATAAAATTGCATGCCAAGACACGCTATAGCAAATAATGTTACAACAACCGACAAAACACCAAAATAATGCATGTTGAAAAAATGACCGAAAAGGCAAGGCTATAGTGTGGCAAAAAAAATAAAAAATGACATGTCCTAAAAACAGCTGAAAAAAACACAGAACAGCATAAAATAGTGTGCCAAGACACGCCATAGCATAGAATGTTGCAAAAACGGCAAAAACCACCAAAATAATGCATATTGAAAAAATGACCGAAAAGGCAAGGCTATAGTATGGCAAAAAAGGTCAAAAATGACATGTCCCAAAAACAGCTGAAAACACCTCAGAACAGTATAAAATAGCATGCCGAGTCACGCCATAGCATAGAATGTTGCAAAAACGGCCAAAAACACCATAATAATGCATGTTGAAAAAATGACCAAAAAGGCAAGGCTATAGTATGGCAAAAAATGTCAAAAATGACATGTCCCAAAAACAGCTGATGACACATCAAAACAGCATAAAATAGTGTGCCGAGTCATCACAATAACAACAATAACACCAAAATAATGCATGTTGAAAAAATGACCGAAAAGGCAAGGCTATAGTATGGCAAAAAAAGTCAAAAATGACATGTCCCAAAAACAGCTGAAAACACCTCAGAACAGCATAAAATAGCATGCCGAGTCACGCCATAGCATCAAATGTTGCAAAAACCGACAATAAACACCAAAATAAATGCATGTTGAAAAAATGACCGAAAAGGAAAAAGCTATAGTATGGCAAAAAATGTCAAAAATGACATGTCCCAAAAACAGCTGATGACACATCAAAACAGCATAAAATAGTGTGCCGAGTCATCACAATAACAACAATAACACCAAAAACAAAAATAATGCATGTTGAAAAAATGACCGAAAAGGAAAAGAGCTATAGTATGGCAAAAAAATCAAAAATGACATGTCCCAAAAACAGCTGAAAACACCCCAAAACAGCATGAAATACTGTACCAAGACACACCATAGCATAGAATGTTGCAAAAAACGGCAAAAAACACCAAAATAATGCATATTGAAAAAATGACCGAAAAGGCAAGGCTATAGTATGGCAAAAAATTCAAAAATGACATGTCCCAAAAACAGCTGAAAATACTTCAAAACAGCATAAAATTGCATGCCAAGACACGCTATAGCAAATAATGTTACAACAACCGACAATAACACCAAAATAATGCATGTTGAAAAAATGACCGAAAAGGCAAGGCTATAGTGTGGCAAAAAAAAAATAAAAAATGACATGTCCTAAAAACAGCTGAAAAAAACACAGAACAGCATAAAATAGCATGCCGAGTCACGCCATAGCATAGAATGTTGCAAAAACGGCCAAAAACACCATAATAATGCATGTTGAAAAAATGACCAAAAAGGCAAGACTATAGTATGGCAAAAAATGTCAAAAATGACATGTCCCAAAAACAGCTGAAAACACCTCAAAACAGCACGAAATACTGTACCAAGACACGCCATAGCATAGAATGTTGCAAAAACGGCAAAAAAAAACACCAAAAAAATGCATGTTGAAAAAATACGAAAAAAAGGCAAGGCTATAGTGTGGCAAAAAAAATCAAAAATGACATGTCCCAAAAACAGCTGAAAACACACTCAAAACAGTATAAAATAGCATGCCGAGTCACGCCACAGCATCAAATGTTGCAAAAACCGACAATAACACCAAAATAATGCATGTTGAAAAAATGACAGAAAAGGCAAGGCTATAGTATGGCAAAAAATGTCAAAAATGACATGTCCTAAAAACAGCTGAAAACACCTCAGAACAACATAAAATAGTGTGCCTAGACACGCCATAGCATAGAATGTTGCAAAAACGGCCAAAAACATCATAATATAGTGTGTCGAAAAAACAACTTAAATATGCTATACTATTGTATGGTGAAAAATGTCAAAATAATCATGTCCCAAAAACAGCAAAAAACCACACATAAAATAGCGTACCGAGACACATCATGGCATAAAATGTTGCAAAAACAGTCCAAAACACCATAACATAGCATGTCGAAAAAGACCAAAAATGCCATACTATAGCATTGCGAAGAAAGTCAAAATATAACATGTCCAAAAAACAGCAGAAAACCACATAAAATAGCATAATGAGACACATCATGGCATAGAATTTTGCAAAAATTCTATGATTTTTTTGAACGATATACCATAGTGTTATTTTTAATCATTTTTTTCGATGACATACTGTACTATGACGTTCTTTTCTTTTTTTTTTTGGAAGATACAGTAAACTATGACGTTTTTTTTAATGTTTTTTTTAAATGACATAGTGTACCATTACGTCTATAACATTTTTTGAGTAACATACCTTAGTATCATGCTTTTATCATTTTTTTTTTTTAATTATAGTACTACCTTTTTTTTCAATTGAAAGACATACTATACATCAGCATTACGTTTTTTGGTTCTTTTGATCGACATATACCAGCACGTTGTCATGATTATTTGGAAGTCATGCTATACTATCACGCTTTTATCATTTTTAAACGACATATACAATCAAGATTTCATAATTTTCCTACATTTCATCTCATTTCAACATTCTAGACTGAGGCTTTTGTTAATTTTGTTCAACATACTTTACATACTAGACTATGACGTGTTTATTGTTCGATCGACGTTTTTTTTAGATTTGGAAATTGAACAGCAGATGTCACTATAGCCAATAAACATTTCATATGAATTTCATTTCGAGGCGCCCAGAAAGCTCCTATATTAATTCAGAGCGTTTACTTTTTTTAAATAGAAAAACTAAATTGCACTGTGTTCAATCCAGCTGTCCACCGTCTGTGTCTGTGGGGGACAATGTGGGATGGGAAGGTGTCTCGGTATGTCAGGTACACTACACGGAAGTGTAATTACAGCGCGTGTCGCTGTGCTTGCATGACAGAACAGGCGTTGCATGTGTGTGTGTGTGTGTGTGTGTGTGTGTGTGTGTGCGAGTGTGTGTGCTGTCAACGACAGCCTCCGATCACAGCTGGTCCCTCAACATGGCACCCAAAGACCCTCTGCTCGCCACTCTCAAAGGTAAGGACGCACACTGTGCTGTTATGGATCCATTACAGCCGGTTGCTTCGTCCAGTTTTGCGCGTATGGCTCGCTGCTAAATAATAAATGACTTACTTTATCATTTGTGTTCTTATGTAAAAAAACAAAACAAAAACAAAAAACCCAACATCTGTTAGGCGGTAAATTTCTGCACAGCCACTGCTGTAGTGTTGATGTATGAGATGGCGATGATCGAGCAGGTTACATGCATGGCCACACTCACGCGGACCGACAACAGATCCGCTGTCAGCTGTGCGTTATGTTCTGTCCCCTCCCAGTGTGCGTCCTGAACCTGCAGTCACACGGAGACACAGTGTCAGACACCAACCCTCACCTCGCTCCTGCTGTGAGCTCGTCGAGCTGGTCCTCAGGAAGGGGCTCCAACGTAAGCATCCACAAAATATGTTTTTCCTCTGAAAAAAATACATTTCTGCAGGTTTGTTAAAACTGAATGTTCGTTATCGACATATTGCTGAAAAACAAATGTCTCTATTGCAAGTTGCTTACCTGGTAGACATATGTATGTTGGGATGTCAGTTTATGCCTCAAGAGGCTGTTTTTTTTTCCCCCCTGAAACATGGGGGTCAAGAAATTATTAAAAGGTGACAAGACAGTTGCCTAAAAAATTGCAAAAAAAAAAAAAAAAAAAGAGAGAGAGAGAGGATAAATATTAGAAAAAGATCCCAAAAATTGGACAAATGTCTGGAAATTAAATGTCCAAAAAAGATATATATTTATTAAAGGAATATATTAAAAATTATATCACAGTAAAAACATAAAAACATTAAAATATACAAAATAACTACACATCTATTGTTTTGTTTTTAGGACTTTTATTATTATTATTATTATTATTATTATTATTTTATTATTTTTTTTGCTTATTTTTAGGTATTTTCTTGTTAAGGGTTAAAGGGTTAAGGGTTAAACACTGTGTTTGGAGGGTGGGCTCGGTGTATTTTCAGTATCTTAATGATAAACCATACCAACTTGGTAAAAAATGTCCCACAAATTTCAAGAAATTAGTAAAAGGTGACAAGAAATTTGCCTAAGATTTTTTTTAATTAAAGGGGGAGCATTATTAGAAAATTATGCCCCCCAAAAATGTAAAATATATATAATTATTTATATTTTATAATTAATTATTATTATAAAGGTAATTTTCTTGTAACTTCTTTACTAGTTTTTTTGCTCATTTTTTGGCCGTGGCTCGTTAAGTTACTGTTTGCCTTCTTGCAATGTTTATAAAGAAATCAAACCAATTTGCACAGGTTTCAAAGAGTTTAAACACTGTATTTTAAATATCTTAATGATACATTATATGAGGCTCTATAGGTGAACAGTGTTTTTGCAGTTCGGACTGAGTGTGTGTTTGCTCTCCCTCCAGAGCCAGTTCTCAGTCTGGTACACAGAGACTACTGGCAGTGTTTTGAACAGCTCACCCACCAAGATACCTGTGGCAGGTAACAACATCCTGCTTAGATAAACTGATTTTTAATAATGTTATAACTTTGCACTGTAACATACCTTACTCTGATAGAAATACTACTATTTCCAGGGGCGGGGCTTCTGGGGCTCCAGCCCTGATTGTTTTCTCAAAAGCCCTGAATGGTATTTGCAAGAGAATCTAATGTAACTCAGTAAATATTCTCCTGTTGATGTAATATTCAATTCAGAGTATGAAAGACTGCATTTATTTGGCATTGTCGGGGCTCCTTGAATTGGAATCAAAGCTACCCAGATTAGCATAGCATGATTTAATTTTTAAAAAAATCTACTCAAGCATTGTATAACAAAAAGAGGTTTCAAGATTAGGAATGCTATTCACATAAAATTCTTACCCTACCTATTTTCATGAGTGAGTTCAGATGTGGACCCAAATGGAGAACAAAAAGAACAGATAGGTGCACAAACAAAAAGTGGGCTTTAATACTGTTGATGATTATGATGTCCAAAAAAATAAGCAGGTAACAAAAGCACAAAGTACAAATAAAACAGGAATCAAACACTAAACTAAAGCCAACTAGGATGACAAGGGAAACACACAGGTATATATACACAGGAGACTAATCAGGAGAATGAGACACAGCTGGAGTAGGTGGCAGAGGACACCAGGGTGGAGCAAAAAAGACAAAAAAAGAACAGGTGAGCGAGGAAGACTCTGGTAACAGGGAACAAAACTTACAAAAGACAGGTGAAATTAATCAGGGACATATTAAGGTGAAACACACAAAGACAGGAAGTAAAATCAGACACTACACATGAGGAGTACTACTACAGAATATAACAGGACACAGAACAGGAGTGACATGAAAACATAACAAAGCCCAAACTCAAAAACCTAAGATCCTGACACCTAAGATAGTATGTAACTTAGCTTACTTAGCAAATTTCCTGCTTATTTATTTAAATCTTGTGAATGTGTGTGTGTGTGTGTGTGTGTGTGTGCACTTATATCATCCTCTTTGGGTCTGTGAGAACACAGCGACAACAGAAGTCTTCATGAGTTGTTCTTTTTTGGGGTTTTTTTTTGGATTCAGCATCAGTTTGTGAAGTTCGACTTGTTGGGAGAATAATCTGTCAATCCGGTCAGAGCAGATCAGATCAAATCAATAGAAGAGAGGAGATGCCACAGAGGCCTTCAGTAGAAACTTTTAGACACAGCACTATTAAATTTGACTTCCGCTGCACCTGGCATCCTGAATGGTGCAAAGTTTTAAGGAAAAATTAAGTGCCAGAGTGCATAAAAAAGCATCAAAATAGACCTTGATCATCAAAAAACACCTAACACCTATTGTTTCTGCTGCTGGTGTGTGTGTGTGTGTAGGCTGTCCGCTGTGTCCTTGGTGGTGGAGCAGACCAGAGTTTGCAGGAAGCTGCTTTCAGCTCAGGGCCGAGGACGCTACCTACTCAGACTGGCTCTCAGCCGCAAGGCTCTGCCGCAGTTCATCACACACCTGCTGCACACACCCAGAGTCCTGGAGGTCAGACGCATGGACCAAAACACATTTTCTATGATACATTATATTTTTTATGTATTTTGCTGGTGCTACCCATATTTGCTCTTTTATGGGGCAAATTGTCCACCAAATATACCCGTTGCCGAGTCTCAGTAAGAGACTGAAACAGCTTTGGTTCATGCTGTTTCTCTCCCCCTGCAGTGGTACAGCCCGGATATGTCAATCCTCAGGAATGAGGAATTTGTGGGTGAGGCTTTGTACTTGATCTGATTGTTTCCTTCAAATGCTGAGCAAAGCTAAGGAAGTGCTTGTCATCGCTGGCAATCAATGTCCAAGATCAACAACACTGTTCTCTCTTTGCAGAGCCTTTCATGTCTCTGCTGCTGGTCCTCTCTCACATGGAGTTTAAACTGGACATGGAGGTCAGTTCAGCTCCATCATTTATGCCTCAACTTTTCTTCCAAATCACTTTGCATTCAAACAGCTCTGCACTAATAACCTCCCCTGGTCTCTTGGCACAGAATTGCAGTTTTCTGGATGAGAGTTGGCTCCTACCGGTAAAAAAAATGATGAATATTGTTTCATAACTCACAACTTAAATAACTTATGGAAATCCATTAAAAAATGACAAAAGCAGGACATGTTGCAGTGAGATTGTGGAATTCAGACTCCATCTGTTAATTGTTTGTATATTTTCCAGGTGTGTGAGACATATGAGGTAGTGCCCTGTCGGGAGTTAGGGTTGGTGTTGAGGTTTGTACCGTCCTCTCTACTGTTTTTCATTAAGTATATCAATTCACCAATAGATCTGTCCAATGTGCATCATCCTCTCCCTCTGTCTCTGCCTGTCTCTCAGGTATCTCAGAGGGCGCGTCTTCGTCCTCGAACTGATCCCTGATAGTCAGGCTCATGTCGACAAGTTTATCTGTCCTGGTGACATCATTGATGAGATCAACGGCACCTCATTGAGGAATTCCAAGAATGGACAGGTATCCTCACCCATGCAGTGTAATATATAAGTCATAACCAGAGACATTTAAAGACATTATGTCTCTTTCTCAGCATTGTGTATCTGGTAAAAATAAAAATAAAAAAAAAAAGCCATCTAAGTGCTATCTAGTCCTGTTATATTGAAGAAAAGGCAGACATCTCTACAGCCAATATCTCCAACACTCTGCAACTCACACCAAAATAATCTAGACTGATACATAGTACTACAAACAAAAAATATATCTTTTTGATTTTGTGTTTGAACTGTCCCTTTGAAGTGTCTCTGAAAGACAGTCCAACAAGTGAGCCAGCCAGCACCTGAATGTAATTTAGACATTATTAATTATTAATGTCCTCTGTAAAAAAAAAAAAAAGGGCCATTATAACAAGAAGTGTTTTCACCTTTGTTGCCTGATTAGACCTCTTCTCAGAAATGTGTGGCTGCATACTTATGGCTCGATAGACGCCTCCCTAGTTCTCCTGTTAGTTTTGTGGCACCAGTTAGGGTGGGACAGCTTATCGTTTTTATTATTACATGTAGTATGGTGATATTGCACAACTGCTTACACAACCTTAGCACAGCTCTATTCAGCCAGAACAACTGAAAATGCCTGTGTTGGCTGTGAAGGACTCTTCTAGTAAAATTTTAAAAAAGAGAAATTCCTCACTGTTCTCATTTTTGCTCACAATGTTTATCTTGAGGTTTGGGCCTTATCATATTTAACAAGATGTGACATGGCACCTTTAGGGAATTTCTTTGTGATTAGCACAAATATCCACTTGAAATCAAGGAAGAGCTGATTAGATTTTGGTGGTCATAGCTCAAAGGTCAAGGTCCCTGTGACCTTGTCTGTCTCATTCTTGCGAACGCAATATCTCAAGAAAACCTTGAGGGAATTTCCTCAAATTTGGCACAAACGTTTGAGTGGACTCAAGGGTGTCCTGTTTAGATTTTGGTGGTCAAAGTTCAGGGTCACTGTGACCCTGCAACCGTCTCATTTTCGTCAACGCAATATCTGAAGATAGCCTTGAGAGAGTTTCCTTAAATGTGGTATAAATGTCCATTTGGACTCAAGAATGTACTGACTGGAATTCGGTGGTCAAAATCCATATGCTCAAATTTCACACAAATGTATACAAGGATGTAATGATGAAGGTCTGACATTTTAAATCACTGGCCACCCCAACTCATTTTCACACGTGCTTGAAAAACCCTTTAAGTGTTTGCATCACTTAAACATTTTTTTTAACATTTACATTTACTACTAAACAAGCCTTAGAGGTACTTGTACACAGCTCAAGGTGTGTGCAAGAGTGCATAAAAAAAGCATCAAAAGAGAGCTTACTCATAAAAAAAGAATCCCCCCTTACAGGGGTCTGTGCTAAGCCCCCAGTGTCCTCGAACTCTAGAAACACCCCTGGCTACATTTCCTCTGTTTTTCCAGGCAGGTGTGGTTCTGTCCCGGCTAAAGGGCAGCCCTCTGTCCATCAGTATTCTGCGGTGGAGGGCTCATGATGGGACAGTTTATCGGCCCCTTATCAAACTTCTGAGGGCCCTGAGGATCGAGAACCCCACCCTGCAGCTCGGCCCCACTCCCTCCCAGCAGTCAGCCACCAATGACCAGAGAATGTCTCCGTCACAGTGTCTCAAAGAGGGGAGGCAAGTGTGTTACCAAATTAATAGGGATGATTTATTGAACATTTTGCCAGTTGTACTTCTGCCATATTTCACTGACCCACCATTCCTTAACAGGATTGTCTACATCGTGCAGTACTTGGGAAAAGCAAACATTGGAGCGGTAAATAAGCGCTATTGCTTTACAATTTAATACTTGTTCTTTGTGTATACGTGTTTGGCCCTGTTTACATCTGCTTTTAACATGCTTTTTTTTTTTAGTGCCCATGTTAACAGATTAGAGCAGCCCCACTACTTGTGTCTCGGCTGCTGCTGAACTGCAGAACATGTAGATATTCGCAGTTTTGACGATTTTTTTTCCATGTGACGCGGGCGGTTTTCAGGATTAGACAGTGAAAATGTTAAATTAATGTGTTATTCCGATTAAAACTGGACATGGAAATACACGTAAACATATAAGTCTGACTAAAAATGGACTGAAACGAAATCCTTGAAATTTAACTAACACACCCAGATAAGGAGATTGGAAGTCAAGCTTTTCCGTCATGTTAACACTTCAGTCGGACTTTAACTGGGCCCTGCCTACACTAATAGATATAGTACAGTCCCACAACACTGGCAGCTAAGCTAAGTGATGGATTGCCGTGGACTGGGCCTCAGTAAGACATTTAACATCTTAAAACAATCAATATCAATTTAAGTGTTCAATATATATATATATATATACATATATATATATATAATATATATTTTATCCTCTTTACATTACACAACAGCTGATGGAGGCAGCTGTAAAGCAGCAGCTCCACTATTCAGTGGAGTAAAATGATTTCTTCAATGTAGTCTGGTGTTTTTGATATACCGACTTCAAATCTCCGTCAGTAAGGACTTTCTTATGGCAAGTAAAGTGGTGAAAGTGTTTGAAATATAGCTTAGGCTACACTTAATCTGAGATCGATTTTGTTAGGTGGTTTAAAACTAATCAATGAAAGCACAGTTTGCAGAGATGAGGCAGTTTTCTACCCCCGAAGTTAATGCGTGGTGCTTTGTCTGCTGTCCATCTGTGATACAATCATCGAGGGCGCATGTTAATACCATGTGCAAACAGGGCCTTAGTCTTTAAAGCTTTGGTGAAATCTGCTTTTACCTCTCTTTTAGTTTGGGGGCAAGGAGGTGCTGCAGCAGGGCATTAAACAAGTTTTGCAGAAAAACCTGCCAAGCAAGGTAAAGAAGCTGCTCCCCTGCCTCAGGGCATGGTGGCCTGTTGGTCTGCAAAACAAAAGTCAACATCAGCATGTGCTCAATCAGTGAAATTTTTCTTGCAGGAAGTGCTCTTAGATATGAAGGAGACACATTTGACATGCACGGACAGCAGCAGTAAACTGGTGAGTAGTAGATGCGTGTAATGTAATTAAGTTGATGTTCCCTCTTTGCGATTACATGACAATTATCAGATTTTTTAAGCTGCAATTCTATTCTCCTAAATAATATCATGTTTTCATCAGGAGCTGTTTGAGCATCACTATCCAGAGATTTCATGCGTTGGGAGATTCGGTCAACCAGACTACACGATATTTGCATTTTGTGTGGCGTAAGTATTACATTTATGCAAATATTTCATTATTATTGCAGTATAGGATGATTGATTTATCCATTATAAGAGTGCTCCACACACAACCCTATTGAATAACACACTTCTCCATAGGGACACGTGGTGATGCAATACCCTAGCCATTACATCTGTTGTCATTGGCTGCGCCCATATGTCATCTAACCATGTGATTGGCTCCGTTCACAGAGACTCCCCAGAAACCCCTCAGTCTACAGGCTTCTGCTGCGTGGCGCTAAGAGCCAGCACTGCCAAGGAGTGTGAAGAGCTTGTCCTACGTATAGGTGAGGCATGGCAGTTATGAGCTTTCTGCATGAGAAACTCACTCACACTTCTATTTTTATTCATGTTAAAAGCTCATTTTGTGTTTGTGCTTGTTACAGCGACTGGTTTCAAGCACACAGAGTGGTTTGTATGACAACCCACCAACAGTGGATTAACACTTGTATCATGTTTTGTAAATAAGTGTAAAATGTGCATAAAAACTATTACTCACTGAATATGAATATAAGTAAGAGTGTACCATTTCATATTAGGGGATAATTTTTAATAAAAGAATGAGTATATTAATATATATGATATATGCACACACTCATATGTATACACACTTGTTTCCTACAGCCAGGTTTAAATACAGTATTAAAGATACCACTTGGGATGAACAACAATTTAATGATAAACTAAACTGAAAAGAAAAAACCAAATATTGTCAAAACATTACCTCTAACAAAATTGCATATTGGTCCAGTGAAAAAGTCAAACATGGTTAGAATTGGAAAATCCCCAGCATTTTAGTGGTTTATTACAAATTTCACAGCCTCATGCTGTTTGTAGGATTATTCTTTTTGCTTTGATTCCCATTAAATAAGTTTAAGAGGAATTCAGTGAATTAAAGCAACAAAAAAAAATCATTACCTATGGTGATTTTACAAAGCAATGCCAGGCGTGGATACTTGTCTTTGCATTTTCACTTGAAAGACATTTTAATACCAAACGGGGCCTTATTTTTAGGTTAATGAATTCACTGCCATATAGGACTTTTAAGGAAATGCTGGAACACAACACACCTTTTGAAACTGCATAATTAATAACTGTTGACCAGATTGAATGTGGAGAGAGAGAGAGAGAGAGAGAGAGAGAGAGAGAGAGAGAGAGAGAGAGAGAGAGAGAGAGAGAGAGAGAGAGAGAGAGAGAGAGAGAGAGAAATAAATAAATAAACACCAGGTTTTCTACTCATAAAGACCTTTAATAGAAAGACGTGACAACATTTCCATAAATAGTATTAAATGTAGCTGCCAAGATTTTTATGTTGAAAAACATGTAAAAAGCAGTCCAGAAAAATACAGGTGGGGTCTGCCATGCTCTTGGTCACACACAATGCAGATATCAACTTGTAGTAGCCAATACCCAATGCTGCAGAGACCAGTTGAACATGACATGCTGGCATTTTTGTGAGAAGTGGTAGATGGGTGAAGAGACCCTGGACACCTACAGAAGATGTAAAGAATGCATCCCCGACAAACTTCATCCTCAGAGGGAGTAGATACCCAACAAAAGGACTTACGTTGATATAATGGCTGAAACATGTAGTAATGAGACCCATGATGAGTAGATAAACCTACTGCACAACATTTCCAAATATCCTAAGTGTACTCAGGCTTGTGGAATGGTTGATGAATTGTCCCGGTTAAAATACAAAAATCCAAAGAAAACTTGTAAAAAAAAAAAAAAAAAAAAACAAGAAATAAAATGTGTCCACAAAAAATGGTAAGTACGATAAATAGGATCTTGACAATGAGGCCGTTGCTGTTTAGGCCCTCTCCCCTTATCCTACGAGCCAGCTGGATGTCTTTGGGCATGATGGTGACACGCTTGGCGTGGATGGCGCACAGGTTGGTGTCCTCAAACAGACCCACCAGGTAAGCCTCACTGGCTTCCTGTTAGACAAAAAAACAGAAATTACAACCATGACAACTACCGTTTCTTTTTACCACAATATGCTCCACCAACACTACGACTCAATAATGAATAGGTAGAGTTTGTTTTGAGTTCAGTTTGAGTTTGAATAATAGAGTTTGTTTTACCTGAAGAGCACCGATGGCAGCGCTCTGGAAACGCAGGTCGGTCTTGAAATCCTGTGCGATTTCTCTCACCAGACGCTGGAAGGGCAGCTTGCGGATGAGCAGCTCGGTGGACTTCTGATAACGACGGATCTCCCTCAGAGCCACAGTTCCAGGCCTACACAACAAAAATATTTTAATTTATTTACCAAATTCATAAACTCTAATTGCATTGCATTACTACTTATCATGGCAACTTTAGACACAACTACTGCATGCTACAACGCACGAAATACAAGTGCTTCACCTGTAACGATGGGGCTTCTTCACTCCTCCCGTGGACGGCGCGCTCTTCCTGGCTGCCTTGGTAGCGAGTTGCTTCCTTGGCGCCTTTCCTCCGGTAGATTTACGGGCAGTCTGCTTGGTACGGGCCATTTTGCTATTAAGAAAATAGAAAAACTTTTCATACTAATTTCGAAACATTGGTTTCACCAAATCGTACGGATACGGTTTGAACAACCTAGCGTAGCTGCTAGCGCCCAAGCTAATAAAGCTAGCAAACAAGCTAATATAGCTCCCCTCCCCCCAGGTTGCAACCGCTGGGAGGCGTCTGGTTAGCACCGGCAACGTCTTTAAGCTCTATCGACGGTAATACCAAGCTAAACATAAAAAAAAAGATAAAAACGTTTTCAGCGTTTATTTCGGGTGATTTAGCGTCACTAACTGGTGCTATTGAAATGAACAGCATTTTCCCAAATTCAAAGACCCATGGTGACCAGCGCTAATGGCGTCAAAACACGTAGTGTTTGTATCCGCTCAGACGCTGAGGCTTTGCCTTTCCACTTCGCCATTTTCACAGTTTCTCATTTCACCCCCATCCGACATTGCCTCTAATGTCAGGCAACATTAGCTCACACATAATTAGCTTAGCTAATTGCCTTGGTTTACACTGACACGTTAGCCTTTGTATTCGTGGTTTTAAAATATCTATCATGTTTTTTTAAAACCAGGTTTCACGTTAACGACATAACCAGTGACGTTCATCTTGAAACGCCAACCCTAAGAGACTCCATTGTTCTATTTTTAGCTAACGCTAACGTTAGCCTGTCGCCATGTTAGCCTGTTTGCCAAACAATACCTGTACAAAGAACCGTAGCCCGCAGACACATCTTATTTTCACCACAACCGTTTCACGTACGTTACCTAATGTTACATGGCAAGGTGAAACTAATTACCTTTAGGACGTCGGTTGTTACGAGGCAGTCGTCGTAGTTGACGGATGTGCGATTTGGGCCGCTCAGAACGAAAACGGTTTGTGCCGGGAGGGGGTTGAGGCCGAGTATATATACTTTACCGTGACGTCATGCATACCAAATAGTACACACTGATTGGTTCACCCCAGATCCCTTTAAGTTGTTTATTGTAGTGCACTAGTTCACCTTTCAAAGCCTAATGTTACAGCAGATGCAGCAGAAGAAACCACAATTCTACAAAAAGAAAAAAAAAACTAAATTTAAGAAAATGTATGTGTTGACCAGCTAGGTATTTTACACATACAGTTATAAAAAGGCAGATTATTTCTTCTATTTCACAGAAAATTCAAGAATATTCCCTATCAAGCCTAAATCTCTCCAACGTATTTTTTGCAGGATATAACCAATGCAAGATTTTAAAAGAAACCTGTTTAACTTTTTTATTAAGAGAAGAGATTTATTTATATTTATATATATTTATACTATATTATATATATTACTTATATATTTATATGTATAATTAAGACAAACTAACCTACACCGACGTAACGAACCAAACTTTGAACTTCATATCCCATAGTTCCATGTTGTCCATGTTACTACTTCCTCCTGTGTTGCGCAAGCTCACAACGTCGTAGAATGCGGATTTCGCTAGCTAGCAAGCATAGCTAGCCAGCAAGCTAAAAACAAGCTTCTTGTTGTTAGGCTTCAAACTGGTAAAATGTCTAAAACGCACTCGCAGCCTCCGTCATCTTCGGCAGCGACGACTACCGGGGGACCCTCCTCGTCCTCGTCGTCTTCGCCCGCAGGGGGCTCGACATCTCCCGCAACCGTGTTGAACGTTCAGCCCGAGAAACCTCAACATTACACGTACGTAGCTAGTTAGCCGGATTAGCTATATAAGTGTACACAACCTCACGTGCAGTTGCATGTACAAAACTATATTTAAATTGTATTTGAGAAAATGAGTAAGCGATATTCTATAAAATGACTGAACCAAGCTGGTTAAGCAATAATGTGCTTCTGAAACGGAGCTGGTTTCGATAAGGAGGCCTAACGTTACCCACTATTAGCCATTACTTACAGGCTTTGTGGCACTGCACAGTTTATTTTGTGTATTTGTGAATATATGTCTCACTGCTGCATTATCTTAATGCTACTTTAGTTACGTTATTTGTTAATTTTTTGGGAAAGAAGTTTTTCAGTACTGCAGAAAATAATATAGTGTAACATAGTCTAAGACAGACAGGAGCCTTAGAAAAATAATCACAATGAATAAGGATATTGACCTGTATTGTACTGTAAGAAAATGTGAATGCACTATTGTAAATGTTAAAGAAAAGTAACAATATCTAGATTTCTAATTTTTTGTTAGTCATGTTGCTTTCCTCTCTTCCAGATATCTGAAGGAGTTCAGAACTGAGCAGTGCCCCCTGTTCGTACAGCATAAATGTACACAACACAGGCCCTTTTCCTGTTTCCACTGGCACTTCCTGAACCAGCGGCGCCGCAGGCCCATCCGCAGACGGGACGGGACCTTCAACTACAGCCCAGATGTTTACTGTACCAAATATGATGAGGGAACAGGCACCTGCCCTGATGGAGACGAGTGAGTGAAACTGAGGTTTAAGTGTTGTACGAGACTGCTTCATGTCATGTTAGCATCACGAGACCCCCAGTAGAGCCACATCTAACATGAACAATCAGGGACCCTTTGTAAAGGAAGTCTTATTGATGTTTATGCGCTGAAATTGAATAACTTTTTCTGGGAAGATGATAATGGTGAATAATTGTGAAATGTCTTAAGCACACACTGATTCACTTTTCGTAGTGTGAGTATGAAAGTGGCCTTTTGTTAATAATCCACGTAAACCAGGGATACTTCACCTCCTTTGTTTGGGGGCCACTTTTGCCAGGGGCCAGTTGTAGCAGCTCCATACATGTTTCTAGGATTTTACGACATATCTTGGAGTTTAGGATGTCTCTTGGATTTTAGGATGTTTCTCAGATTTAAGGACATTTCTAGGATTTTAGGACATTTCTCAGATTTTTTTAAACATGATGTGGCTTTTAAAGCCGTTTCTAGGACTTTAGGACATTTGTAGGATTTAAGGACATTTCTTATATTTTCGCACATTTCTCAGATTTTCGGACCTTTTTAGAAATTTGAGAACCTTGCTTGGAGTTTGGGATGTGTCTAGGATTACAGGACACTTCTAGGAGTTCATAGCATTTCTAGGATTTTAGGAAGTCTATAGGATTTTAGGACATTTCTATGATTTGAGGACATTTGTGGCTTTTAGCGGATTCTCAACTTCCACTTTTTTATGAACAAGCTTTATTTTGGTGCTGTCTTATGCACTCTGGCACCTCATGTATATTAAAAGTACAAAAACAATTCCCAGTTTGAATCACTTTATTTTTATATGGGACCAGTTCTGGTATCACTGGCGTAGATCCAAGTCTTATGGGGTTTTCTGAAGCCTCTTAAACTACAAATAGTTAAACCTTGGTGGTATCCCAAAGTAGTGTGTCTGTCTCACCTCTAAAATGTTTTACCTTTTACATGTAAATCCTGAATGCTCAAGTGAATCACTAGAATGTGTGCAACAATGCATGACAAAGGACCTTTGAGTGAGAGACAGTCAAGTAATGACTGAGGATACACCCTGTCCACATTTTAAGTCAAGTTGAACACTTTGAATGAATGGTGCCTGATGCGTAATCTTCATGGTGAGCATTAGCATCTGAACATAGCCATTCTCCCTCTGTGCGAGTCTCCTTTAGACTGAAAGGTGCTGAGCTGTTATGGTCTGCATGACACCGTCTTGGTGACAATCACAGACTAATGAAATGTAAATGTAAAGGATGGAGGGTCAAACTGGGACGGCTTTGATACATGCTAATGAGCCACTTCGAGTGCTGAGTGAACAGTTCAGACGGTTCCTGTTCCAGCTCTTTGCAAAGAACTTTTATTGCCAGTGATTTGTGTATACTGTACACAGTGTGCTTCAAAAGACAGTTATGTCATGTTTGTGTGCATGCTTTTTTTTTCTATGCTCCAGATGCCCATTTCTACATCGGACAGCAGGCGACACAGAGCGCAGATACCACCTCCGCTACTATAAGACGGGATCATGTATTCACGAAACAGATGCAAAAGGCCACTGCAGCAAAAACGGCTCCCACTGTGCCTTTGCACATGGGTCACATGACCTGCGCAGTCCTGTTTATGATATCAGGTGCCAAAATAACTGAATATTACGATGTAACCATCAAGCTTTGCCTTCATATCAGTTTTTGTGTGTGTATTTGTGCTGCAGTTGCTAACAGAGTGTGTTTATGCTGTTCATTTACAGAGAAGTGCAGGTGATGGAGTCTCAGGGAGGCTCAGGGCCCGCAGAGGGAGGCGGAGGAGATGGACAGTCAGGACAGGCAGCAAGTACAGCCCTTATAGAGAAGATCCTGAGTGAGGAGCCCCGCTGGCAAGGTAAATCTGTGTTGTGGTACTTTCACGCTCAAACTACAAGCAGTGTGTTAAATAACTACAACATGCTGCATCGGTTACAGTACTGATGTAACATGAAATATGATCCAGGAAGTTTGACTAACAGTTCCATGTGTTTGGAGGCTTATCAGATGCCATAAAACACTGCACAGTGATGTGTAATACTCTGAGACAGGATCTTACAATCAGAGTTATCCTGGTGGCAACTTTGTTAACTTGGTAAATTGTCAAATATGGCGTACGTGTCGCAAATGAATTTACAAGGAGTATGAAGTGAAGCCAGGTTGAGATAGCTGTTTTTATTCCGGAGGCCTCTTTACTGGCATGTGAAGGAGGATGGGCCTCATTCAAATGAAAGAGTCTGAAAGGGCAACTTTGGTGTTTTTCAAACTACACGCTATTTTCCCATGTTTTTGTGACTAAATGTAACAAGAACAACTGTTTTGAAAACTGGGCCAGTATAAAGTGAGCGCGCTGCAGCTGTAAAACAGGCTGCAATGTAAACACTTAGGGCAATTATGCAATGTCAATATACATCCCCTAAAAATGCATTTTTAAATTTTTATTTTTTCTCTTTTGTCTCTGTCATTATTTACACACACACACACACATATAGTCTTTGTTAATTATTTTGTGTTATTGTTTCATTTAACTTAAAAATGCTAATAAAAAAGCTTTTTTGACCATTGACATGCTCACATTACGTGTTTGACAACATTATGCAAAGGATCTCTACAGAGATAGACCTCTTAGTTAAAGAGTAAGAGCCTTTTTTGTTTAACCAGAATCACCAAAACACACCAAACTCAGTTTAAATAAAAAAGTAATTTTAGCATTTATAGATCCAGCATATGTTCACATCTAACTGGGTGAATTAAGGGTTTATTTCTGCCAAACTAGATTTGGTGATTGTCAAAACAGTTGAAAGATGAACCAAGATGGCTATTGAGAGCTTTATTTTGTTTCTGTGGACTTTGAATGAGGTTTGTTTCAGGACGATAAAATCACTTTTTATTTAAATGCAGTCTGGTAGGTTTGAAGATAGCGGTATTTGGGCTGTTTCCTATAAACAAAAATGATCTCACTCTTAAACAGAAAGTTGGATTTTTGTAGGAATCCTCTCCAGAATGTTGTCAGACCTTCAATATAACAATATGAGCCTGTTAGTGGCAAAAACAAGCTTTTTTTGTGGACCTTACGTGAGAGTGCGCACAAGCCCAGAGTGGTTACATTGCAGCCTGTTTTTGACGCTTTGGGCCGCAGCCCTCTCGCTTTCAATATTTATTGTTTCCATTAATCATGTAGACACACATTTATGGGAGAATAGGGTCCAGGCTGAAAAATATGCTTTAATTCTTTGAATGCAGTGAAAAACAAGCTCACTCCTTTTCCAATCTTATGAGGATTTCCAGTTATTTTAATGTCAAAAATCTTGATCTGCCCCTCACCATCTGCCTCGCCTCATTGTCTCCTTTTGTGTCTCTGTGTTTTAACCCCTTAGATAACAACTACGTGCTGTCCCACTACAAGACAGAACTTTGTAAGAAACCACCTCGTCTGTGCCGTCAAGGTTACGCGTGTCCGTACTACCATAACAGCAAAGACAGGAGGCGCAGCCCACACAAGCACAAATACAGGTGCTCTGTTGCACCATGATTTCAAGATCATGGTTTTGTTTTTGCTCACTTGTCGATGTGTTTAACTGAGTTGTTGTTCCTCGTCGTTACAGAGCGTTGCCGTGTCCAGCTGTGAAACAGAGCGAGGAATGGGGCGATCCCAGTAAATGTGAGGGCGCAGAGGGATGCCAGTATTGCCACACGAGAACAGAACAGCAGTTCCACCCCGAGGTTTGTGCGTTTTAGGAAACATCTTTCAGAATCTAGATCAGGAAAGAGATGAATATAACGTGTGTCGATTTGTTACTTTGTCGCAGATCTATAAATCCACCAAGTGTAATGACATGCAGCAGTGCGGCAGCTGTCCCAGAGGGCCCTTCTGTGCCTTTGCTCATGTGGAAAGTAAGTCCCCGAAATACATCTCTGAGCACCTCTCAACAACAGTCAAGTGATTTATTTTACAATTTAACATATATTTTTTCAAACCTGCTTCAGGGCCCTTTGTTCCAGAGGAGCCACCGTTCCCCACACCCAGCTCCCCTCCACCCCCCAGACCTCCAGACCCTCTACCTGCTCAAGAAGCTTCTTCAAGTCCCAGCAGACACAACATGGGCCCCGGACCGAGCTCTGGTTCTGTTTCAGACCCCTTCTCCCCGTCCGCAGGGTCGTGTGTAGCGGAGCAGGGTCTGTTGGGAAGTGTTTTGTCTCTGTGTGAGGACATGAGCGGAAAAGCAGAGCCTCTGTCTCCTTGGGCGGGAGAGGGAGGGTACGGCAGAGCACCTGGGTTTGAGAGGGAGGATCAGGTGAGACAAATACACTTTATCCACCAGAATAAGCATTAGAGCTGAGCAGTATAAAGATATATTATATTGAGATATAAGACTAGCGTTTAACATATTGGATATTGATATATGGAATAAATCATGTTTTTTTTCTCCTGATTTTAAAGGTTGATGTACTTTTCTCAACTTATCAGACAGTTGCTTTAATACTTCCCTTATCCACGTTGTCATTATATTACTAATGATTATTGATCAAAGTGGAATTGTGTTGATTTTTTCTGCATCAAAGAGGAAATTTGATGCAGACTTATTGGAGTGATGTTCTGCTTGGACAGAGGAGGACAGGATTTACAAAGAGTTGCAAAACTTACTGAAATTCCTACAAGAAGAGGGGCGAAAACAGGCCACCTGGGTGTTTCCATCACTGCCGATTGAAGCGGTGTCCCATAAATCCCCATAACTTGTGCAGAGACATTTGTCTCGGGAATGAATGCTGGTTGTAACCTTTCCCACTGAAGACAAAAAACAGATGTTAGGGGTTTTTTTTTACCCAGTGGTAAAGGGTCTAAAGAAAAAGCGGATCATGAGCATTATAAAGTGATATTAAATGAAAAGGAAAATCACTGCTTGAATTGGATCATTGTTACTAAAAAATGGCTCACCTTGCATGCTTTCATGTTGACATTTTCATCTTGTTTGTGGTTTCAGGCGAAGCAAAGGAGTTTTGCTCTGGAGCAGCGCAACAGAGAATTGGCAACAGCACAAAGCAAACAGGTACAGTCACAACCTCAAACTGTTTCTGTCATCTTTAATTCATTCATTTTTTCAGTGTCATTTTGCATACTTTTAGCCGGTCTATATATTCTCCTCAGGAAGCACAATTATCTTTTTACTAATAATCTTGCACTAAAAACACGAGTAAACTAACAAGTGTTTTTCCAAATGTCGCGTTCCATATTCACTCTCCTTCAGGACTTGTTAGTGTTTCTGCCCGTGGGAAGCCCTTTGAGTCTGTCCTCCAGCATCCCCTCCAGTCTGGCCGCCACGCCGCCCAGCCCCGCTCCTCTGGGACCCCCGGGGTCCAGCATCTCCTCAGGCATGAACGCTAACGCCCTGCCCTTCTACCCCACCAGTGAGACTGTGGAGTCAGTTGTTGGTGAGTGATGCTGTACACAATTCTGAATCCACATCCCAAACAGTTACGGCAAAACAAATCTGAAATAATCGTGCTGTTGAATGTGTTTACAGAGTCAGCCCTGGATGACCTCGACCTGAATGATTTTGGCGTGTCAGCGTTGGAGAGGAGCTTGGAGAGCAGCTCGGCTCTGCCCACTGTGGGAGTGATGCTGGGTATTTCAAAGACACAAGAATGAACACACTTACAATTTAAATATGAGTACACCATTAGCATTATGTACATTAACAACTCTTTATTTGTCTCGCTTTTGTAGGAGGTAGCCAGTTTCAGAGTTCAGCCCCAGTCAACATCCCAGGATCCTTTAGCAGCTCTGCTCCTTTTAGCTCTCCTTCACCGTCTCCGCCCATCAGGCCGCACGCTTCGCCATTCTTTCCCACTCACTTGTCACAACCTGGCCAATCAGAAAGCACCTTCTTGGGACCATCTCACAGCTCTTTAGGTTTGAAGAATTTGATTTATGACATAAATTGGTGTAATTATGGATTATTTTGCTAATATTTATTTTTTTATTTGTAGGTTTGAATGGTATGAGCACTAATATTTGGGAGCATTTTCCATCGGGCCAGGGCTCCCCTGGTACACCCCCAACCCTTCTGCCCTCTGGCCCCTGTGCAGAGACCTCCAGGCTCAAACAGGAGCTGGAGGAAGCTCACAGGACGCTGAAGCAGTGGGGTCACAGCTGGAGACACACAGCTCAGGTAGGTAGGTAGCGGGGCCATGTGTGCACGCATGTCTGTGAAACTTGGTGCAGTGAGCTGCATGCTTATACATTTTGCAACAAGGTGGGAAAAATTAATTTCTGCATTCCTCCCTTTTGCAGTCGTGGGCTGCTCTGAAAGCAGATGCAGAGGAGTCACGTGCACACGCGGCACGGTTAGCCATGGAAGCAGAGAGAGCCAAGCAGGCAGAGGAGGAGGCACAGAGGCAGGCTTCTCTCCTGCAGGAGGCGCTGGAGAGCTTAAGGAGTGGAGAAAACCCTCATCTAGCACTGCATCAGCTCCAGCTATTACACCGGCTGCCTTTGGAGTCAGTCCTCAGTTTGCAGGCTCAGCTCTGTAGCTGCCTACACGCTGTGGAACAGGTAACACTGCACACTTACAACTAACATGTACATACATGATACATTTTCACATATATGGCTGCAACATGGTGATTTTTGATGTGGTTGTTGTAAGCTTGTGCTAATCACAAACCTTATTTCAGGCTTCTAACCAAAAAACCCTTTCAAATCACCCATTGACTTTTAGACAAGGGAACCTGAGATGCTGAAATGTGAACTCATTTCTGTGTTTTAGGACTCATTCCTGCAGAACTCTACACACAACAACTCACACATTTCTTAATATAAAATAATCCAGCAATAATGTCTCGACTGTTTTTACAGTGTCAGAGATAATGACAAATGCCAAATGCATGTTCCCAGACCACGAGATGTTGCCTTTGAGTTGCTTACTTTGTCATTTTGGCAGTGTTGGGGAGCTTTTCAAGCTACCAGTTACTTCACACAGGAAGAAATTATAGTACAACAAAGCTACACTATGGAGATCTAGTTTGGAGCTTGAAAAAATAGTTCAAACTACTTTGTAAAAATGAAAGCCAGGCAGTTTCTTAAATGGTTTGCAACTGCTCCTAAAATGTGTTAATACAGTAAATAGCAAAAATCAATACTAAACGACTGACGGTGGTTAAGGGGGTTCAGCTACAATGTAGAAGTAAAAGTAAAAAATCATTCATTTACTTTTATGGACAAAAATTAATTGTAGTTTATGTAGTTAACTACACAAAAATGGCAGAGAAGCAATTTAACTACCAGCATCTCTGTGCAAATATGAATGTGGTTGACATTTAGTTAAGTTCACTACTCCCCAGCGCTGCATTTTAGGCTGGATTTTCCTGAAAAAACGGACACATTTGAGAGAAAAGAAAGCACAGACTTGCTGACAAAAGCGGTCTTTTTGCAAACTAGCACCCAAATTCCCTTTATTGTCCCCCTTTTTTTAGTCTGTTTTTCATTGCCCCCAACATAGTTTAGAATATTCAACATCATCAGACATTTTCACTATAAGGGTCTTTCATATTTTCCTCTTTGTTTTCTGAAGGTGGTGTACAGGAAACAGAGACAGTGCTGTGTGACGTGTGGCGAGCAGGGCTCGGTCTCTCTGTCCTGTGGCCATGGACTACAGTGCGAGAGCTGCTCCACCTCCACAGAGTGCCCGCTCTGCCCTGAACAGACCCTGGAGCAGCAGCTCTCCTGACCCCGCAGACCCACTAGGACCACCACAGACCGCCACAGATTCCAGACCAGTCAGTCCTGATTCCACAGATACCAGCCTTGGATGTCGACCACCATTCAAAAATCACGTCGAGGTCATTTTATAACGTGCTAACAACACAAACGCTGATCTGGTTTTTGTATTTTTAAGATGACGTTTAGTGATGAATGACCTGCACAGGTCACTAAAGGAAAGCTCTTAATGTGGTATTTAGGATTAACAATTTTTTCTCGTGGTTACCCATGGAACACCAGTACTCTTTACTAGTTAATGCTCTTGACCAGCAACACTGTTCTCTACCCCTGTTCTCGATTTGTGAAAATAACTTTTTAAGACCTGCTGTTGTTTCTTCTCTAACTATGAAACATTTACATACATAGTTCTAAATTGCATTTTGGTATGTTTTTGAAGCATAAGCTCACCCTAAAAAGTGTTATCTATCCATCTAGTTAGCCTAAGATGTAAGATGTTTGCTGTCACCTTAATACAACAAAAGTCAGTCGCACTTAAAGCTCTGGAACATTTCAGATTAAAGTTGAACCGTTTGTTCTCTTTCCAGAAATCAGGACGGTTACTTGTGATAATCCACAGTCCTCATTAAAGGGACAGTTCAGTTTTAAGTGGGGTATGGACAATACAGTAGATGTTAGTCAGCATGCTTTTACTTTGGAGAATCAGGCTGAAGTCCGACATGGAAGCTAAGCGAGAGGTCAGAAACAAAATGTATTTTAGCCATCAAAAAAGTAAAAAAATAAAATAAATATCAATGTCTGTTTAAGTGTTGCCTACAATGAGAGTATTTTCGTAGCTTTACCTCAATGTCAAATGGTAATTTCTGCTGGGGAAAAAGAAGCCGTTAAATTTCTCTCTTCAGAGCCAAACGCCAATGAGAAAAACACTGATTTAACGTCACTGAACACAGGAGCTGCTGATCCACCGCTGCGTCAAACAGTGATTTTTTTGTTATTATTGTGTGACTTTGGCATTTTAAAAGGTTAGTTCAGATTCACCAAAGTCACACAATAACAATCAAACTGACTGACAGAAGCAGCGGTAGACCAGCGTCTCCTGTGTTCAGCAGGCTAAAATGACCCTGGAGTCTGGCTTTGAAGAGAACATAGACAAATTTCTTTTTCAATTTAATTTTGGCAATTTTCCATTGATCACATAAATGAGACTTGGATTATACTGTAAGAGTTGTGTGGAGTTTGTAAACGGACGTTTTGATGTAGTTTTGCGGTTGTTAGATGTGGACCCTCATGACTTCAATTTTAATGAGAGCATAGATGTGAAACTGAATCTGTTAATGGCTTTCTCATACCCAACAAGTTGTCCAACGTAAAGGTAAAACTGAAAATACTCTCAATATAGTGCACACTTCAACTGATACTGATTTTTGGGCTATTTTAGGAGGCTAAAATGCGTTTTGAGGTGATCCATCCACAGCTGTACATTTAGTTTCTGTGTCGGACTTCATTCGGCTTCTCCAAAGTGGTGATGTGATGTGTGGTGTGATGACTGACTTCTACTGTATTTAATACACTAACTATGGATAAATACCCCATACAGCTGCACTTCTGTATCTAATCTAAACCATTCCTTTAACCACAAGAATCATCAAGAACCACAAACGTTAGGAGCATTTCTCATGAGTGCTTTAACTGACAACTATTTTCTACTAGAGTAAGTCTACTAGCCGGACACGCTGCGTTAGTAAACCGGTCCTCATGGATGAGTTTCCTAAGCTTTGTGACAGCACATATGTGAATGTAAAACTACCTTAGCTGAGATATACTTAAGTAATGCTTGGAGGCCAGGTGGTGTCACTCCGGTTCACTCTGCTGTGTGCCTACATCTAATTCAGGTTACCATGACTAACCGTGTTGGAATTTCTGGAAAGAGGTAAATGTACTGTTGTGTGACAGCAAATATCTCAAAACCTTCAAGATGGATGGATGACACAGCAGTTAGCAGTTAGCAGGGTTACGAGCTGTGCTAGAATCAACAGGTCTGACTGAAAACACTTAAAGGGCATATTTAGCATCATCCAATGATCCTGTCTACAGCCAAAAGGGGGCCGATACACCAGTCTGCTGGTAGCGCTTGTCTAGGTTATATTGAATTTCTTGTTTAATTTAGATTTTTTCATGGTCAATTACTGTTGAATAATAACAGATAATATTTAAAAAATGTAGTTCTATTTGTTTAAATTGACAACAGATGGCCTCTGTTAAAACACTCAGGTTTTCTAATATTCTTCTACATAAACTGGAAGAGGAAAGCATGTTAACACAATCAACGCAAAATGTACTCAGTCAACTTGTGTAGTCTTTGAAATTACATATTTTTAATTTTTTATTTAAACGCTTTTCATGTTAACTCAAACATAAACTTTTTTTTGTTAAAACCGGCCCATTTTCTATGTTTAAAAATCAGCGTGCGACAGGTTTCTCTGCCAAAATTTTTACATTTGTAGTAATCTTTGACATTTCACAGTGTGTCAAATGTAGTCTAATATATATATTATATATATACACACACACATAGTTAAGTGATGTCATACTTATCTCTTGCACTGATTAGACAACGCATCAGGAAGCAGACAGTTGTGAAAGGCGTGTGAGGTTTAAAATGCAGGTGTGAAAGTGTTCATGATCACTGTGATGGTCTTTGGTAAACCCGTGCTCAGCATACTGTCCACACACAGCTCATCCAACAACAGTGTTTCTTTCTGAGTGCATTTTTCTTTGTTTTTTGGTACAGATCATTAAAACAAATTGTATATTTTTGGAGGAAGAAATTGTCTGTGTGTTTGTTTACGGCTGAATCACCTCCTGGGACTGTTTCTCTCTCTGTCGCCGCTTCTTCACGTAGGCCTGAGCCTCTCGCTCTCCTCTCCTGGACTCCAGTAACTTCAGAATGCTGTCCTCTGGGACATGTACAGGGAAACATGTTCAGGATTTGCAGGATATTCAGACTGGCACATAGATTTTAACTTGCTCATTTTAAAATATGGATTAGTTCAGTTTTAATGTGGGTCCTCATTATGTTCTTGACTTGAAGACCATTATTATTATTAGACTGCAGATAAAACAAAGTAATTTATCCCTGAGGCATGCAGCCAAACAGTCTCTGGCACTGATGGGGTCTCTGAAGTTGGTTTTGTCTTTATTGACGTCCTCTTTTACCATCGCCAGAATGTCAGCAAACTGATGCTGAAAAAAGCATGAATGAAAGTTGCCTTTAAAAGACGACAACTCTTTAAATAGAGTGTTTGGTCCTCCCAGTTCCTGTCGTCTTTGAAGAATTTTGTGAACCCATATCCTTCTAGTTTTCTTTTTGTTTCTCCTCGACCTCCTTTAGAGCATTATCGTTCTGTGTGGATGCTCACATTGTTATTGTTACAGTTATAGTGCTTGGTGTGGAAGGCCCTTAAATAAGCTTATTTTGGTTTGAAAAAAGGGCATTTGATATTACAGCCAGAGTTGTTTTGATACAGTTTTGGTGATGTTAGATATAGCCTCTCTGTTTGCATACAAGAAAAAATGTAAAATATCATCAATCATTTGTCTAGAAATCCTCTGAAAGATCATACCGTTAGGTTTAGGGTGCATCAAAGGCAGTCGCTTCTGAGCAGGAGTGGCGTCCTCGCTCTTAACTCCTGGTATGTCCCTGAGGGCCATGAAGGCCTCGCCTTCAAAGTCATCTGTCCTCAAGGTGTCGTGGTCCAGAACTGTCACCAACAAGCAAGCCCCTGGAGCCTGGCACTGATCCAGGGACACCAGACTGTGGCAGGGAGGAGACGGAGACCAGAGGATGGAGATAAAGGGGGTCAAAAACATCTGGGATGGCTGTAAAGGTTCAATTGCGAGAGTGATAACAGATATGTGATGGAATATTATCAAACAGAAGACCAACGCTTACAATTCAAAGACCTCGTCAAAAAGAGGATTGAGATCACAGCTTTTGATCTGAGTGCAGCGAGGCTCGACCTCACGAAAAACGTGGTTAGGCTCCAAACACAGCTGCACAAATGGATCGCTCAAACCTGGCAAAAACATTGAAGCATTTCGCCATCAGGAGAGATTGCATTGTGGTGTGCATTTACTGTAGTGGATCGTTACGGCTGCGGCTCTGCACAGTCTTACCATTAGAGTCCATTGGTAAGAGGTTGACTGCATTCAACACCTCAACTCTGAGTCTTTGGTCTGATCTCCTGTAGGACGTGAGGAGGGTGACTGCACCATATTTCTCTCCACTGTAATCTTTCTGTCGTGCAAACGGTAGAAACGGAGAGAAAATATGAATAACTTCCACATATTTGCTGTAGTTTAAGGAGTGTAACTTGTGAGCACCGTCCTCACCTGCTCTCTTATTTTCTTTTCAAGGAACTTCTCCACAAGCTGCCAGCTGCTCAGAGAGTTGTGAGTCAGGTGAGATTTAAGAACCTTGACACAAAGGAGAGAAAGAGGATAAAGAATATTGTTACATAAAAGGTTCTCTTTTTTCGCTTTAGTCTGAGGAAATGTTGACACAAAGACATCAATGAAATGTCTTTGTTTCCTCACCTTGTACTCATCAGAGTGGAGTGTATTCAGATGGAGCCCATTTCCCCCAGCGTGGAAGCACTCCTCCAGGCACTAAAATTCACACAACACAAAATAAAATGTAGCTCGAAGCTAAGAAGCCAGGCTAGCTCTTTCCTTTTTCTTACAGTCTTTATGCTAAGCTAATTTAAAAGTCTCCTGAATATAGCGTCCTCTCAGCAAGAAAGTATGTCGAACTTCTACTATAAGTGAAATACTTTGAGCTGAAGCAAGCTAAATTTACTTCAGAAGCTTTCTGCTGCCCTGGTAGTCGAGACAAAAGCGCAGCTGAGGACCGACCTGCAGTGTATAGAGCAGCCTCTGGCAGAACACCATGAGCCCTTCCTGCTGTGGATGCTGGGTAGCCACCTGGTGGAGGATCTTCAATGAGTTATTCCACAATGGAGTCAGAAGACTGGAATTGGAGAGAAAAACTGGAATTACTGCCTCACAGTTGTATGCTTCCGCAAACAAGTCAAAGCAGTTACAGTTTACATCTGAGAAAACATGAATGCTTCACACACATTTCAACCCGGCAGCACAGAAGATCTACACAATCAACAGTTTCAAGTCAGGTGCCCATGACTGTGTCACCAATTTAGTATCTGACCAAATGACCTGAGTCATGATGTTGTGTGTGTGTGACTGAATCATCACAGCTCACAAGAAAGGATTGTGTGCGTACCTGTTGAAGTTCTCTTGGACCAGGTTTTCATTCATATACTGCAGCTCCTGCTCCAGGAAGCGCATCAGAGGGGCTGCAGCCTGAAACACAGGAGGTTTGATATTGAGCATACACAAAGTTATCTGTGATAGTGTTACACTGGCAGTAAAGATCACCTACATCCTCTGTGGACTTGGAGGGAATCCTCCGCCTGGTTGACATGCTTCGGACATGAGTCTCAATGTCTGTGTTTAACTGGAAAGGCAGATAGAAAGATCGCGTTAAAGGGTTCTGTACACTCTATAGTATTATTTTTACTTTCGTTTCAAGGTTTTACTGCTGATCAGATGTTTCATGTCACACCCTTTTCCCGAGAGTGTCTAAAGCGGAGCGGATTTCTCGGCCGAGGACGCTCTGGGCTTGCTGTAGCTGCGAGGGCAGGGTGTTGTGGAACTGGCTTTCCCCTATTACGTTTTGAGTCCGCTCTCGAAGCCCAGGCCAGTTCAGCTGTGTGGGAAGTCGAGTCAGCACCGACCGCAAGTGCTCCAAGTCATTCACCACCACACACAACTACAGAGAGAGGACAGATTTAAGACGTGTTGTGACTGTTAGTAAAATTCAGATAATTCAATACGGTCACTTGCAAGAGGTGGAGAGAAATTCTTCAGGCGTATCGAGGAAATGGCCGAATGTGCAAACAATGTTGTATTTTTTGCAGAATGACAGTTGATTACCCTGTGGTGTGATGTGAACGTGACGTGATCGTTTGTTGCTTTTTTCCTTTGCTGTGATTACGGTAAGAAGCAAATGTGCCCCCACCTTTGCTCCGTGGTAACTTTTTTTTTTTTTTTTTAAGCGTATTCCTTTTATATTCTATTAATATTGTTTGCTCTTTATTCTCTTTGTTCTTACTGTATGGCGCTGTTACACCCCAATTTCTCAGTTTTGAGATAAATAAAGTATATCTATCTATCTATCTATCTATAACTTTGCATCTCCACCATAAGTATAAAATACCTGTGTTTACCACCCAATGTGAGGTCACAGACTATCAGATCTACACTACCATCTACTGATCAAATATTATAGTCTTTACATACCAAACTATATAGCAATAGAAAATACATATACATACAAAATGGCTCCTACAATGTGTATTATGCAGCGTATTTCTTTCATATTCTTATATAATTCTTTTTCCTCTCCTGTCCTTACCATGTTGATGGCGCTGCCGTGGTCCGAGTTCTCAGACAGCACCCTGACCCTCTCTTTCAGGATGTGACAGTAGTTCACCACAATCTTACACACATCCTTAAAAAAAACACAGACAAGAAGGATAAGACAACAGCCAGATTACCAGCATTCCCACACCGCCATTATCTGACCAGTCTATACATTTCCAGTTAGGTCCATGTTAATGGCTGAACATGTACCTCAGTGATTTTGACCATGAGCATGAAGGCCTCCTCGGGGTCGGGCCAGGACAGCTGCTCCCACAGCTGGCAGATAGGTTGGATACATGCCACCAGGTCCACTGCTGAGGAGCTGTGTTTGATAGGCACGGCACCGGACTGCAGGGGCTGGAGCTGAGAGGAGAGATGAAACATAACACGATGATACAGCCTGCGGATGAAATAAAGTACGTTTGCTTGAACAGTACAACATAAAGACGTGATTTTTACCTGGTCTACCTGCACAGCCCTCTCCACCCTGTCCTGAGTCGTGCTGAACGCCTGGTTCAGCCAGTAAGGCAGAGCCTCTCTGAAGCCCTCCTGAAAGTTTGTCAACTCGAGTAATCCCCTGAAACCAAAGTAAAAACTCCTCACGTTTATGTTCATTCAGGAGGCAGGGTGGCAGTGTTTTCTCGTAGATTCTTGTTAAACCGTGATTTAAAACTAGGGGGACTTTTGCAATTTGTAGAAGGTAACATTATGAAGAAATATTGTGGAGTAGCTCAATTAATACAAATGTCATTTGAAAATATAAACTATGATATGATTAAATAAACAGCCAAGAGCAGTGGGAAGTGTTGAAATAACTGCCCTGAATGTATGGATAAATAGGTAAAATTGTAAACCAAAAGTACAAGGTAAGTATGCCCAGGTGAAATAATTAGCTAAAGGTAATGGATACAAAGTGGAAATAATTAGCTAAAAGCAACAGAAAATGAGTGGAAATAATTAGCTACAAGTAATAAATAAACAGTGGAGACAATTAGCTAAAAGAAACACATAACAGTGGAAATAATTCAATTAAAGTAGCATGTAAACAGTGGGAATACTTTGCTGAAAGTCATGGATAAACACTGGAAATTATTAGCTAAAAGTAACAAATAAACTGGTGAAATAATTAGTGTTAGCTTAAAGTAATGGATAAACAGGTCACATAATGAGATAAAAGTAATGAGTAAAAGGGTGAAATAAGCAGCTAAACGTCATTGATAAACAGGTTCACATTATTAGCTGATCGTATTGGACATACAGGAAACATAATTATCTAAAAGTGTGGATAAACAGGTAACATTATTGGCTAAAAGTTATGGACGGACAGATATCAGGCGCAGTACGTTATGGTGTGAGTAACTGACCTTTTCTGTAAGAAAGCCTTGTCTTTGTGGATGGCCTGCAGGCTCAGGTAAACGGGGAACAGGTTGTTGGCTAAACCCTGCTCCATCTGACCCTCAATTACAGATAAAGTTTCCCTCACTTCCTTTGCAAGCTATGGAGGAGAAGAGGAGGGAAAATGAAGCGAAATAAGACTGAATGCTTAAAAAACAGTCAAGGAAAGTGGAGATTGAGGGGACTCAAACGCATCCTTTCTCCACTTACCAGGGAGTCAAACCTCTTGTAGACGACAGTGAACACATCCACTTGCACGGCACTGTAATGATGAGGAAAAAAAACACACTGGTGACTACAATGTTAAAAATATTCCTCAGGCAGTTTGGTTTGTGAATCGCTCTTTCGTGCATTAAAACATTAACATTAATGATGGCTCTGTTACATTTAATTGTCCCAGTGAGCCACTCTAGAAAGCCAGAATAAAAAACAAAACCACAATCCTACAGCTATCAAACCTGAATGGAATGCAGCCTTTATATATTTTTATCTATTAGTTACACCTGGTTACACCAAGGAAAAACTGTTAATTAACTGTCTGTTAATTAATAGAGAAAAAGTTATGACTACTGTATTTGTATTCCCAGTAGTCCAAATGTCCCGCCTCACCTGACAAACACCCTATTCCAGGCATCCTTGTTGTGTTTTATGTCTTCCTGCACTTCCCCAATCAACCTGGAGAGGGCGTTGACGATCTCTGACAGTTCCTGTATATCAGCATGGTGCAAAAACAGCGTAACTTCAGCACTGTGGAGTAAAATTAAGAATCTATATCGCTCTTAAGGCTTTCATGATGTGCTTACCTTAGTCATTGGCTGATGCAAACCCTTCTTGATAGTAAACCACTCCTGTGTACCTGTCTGATATAAAAGTCACATTTTAAGTAATTAAAGACTTATCTGTAATTTTGGTAATAATTTCATTAGTATGATTACTGACCTGTATGGCATCGCTGACCTCATCATGTAACTCAAACTGAGCTGGGTTCAGTTTCTGGAACGCCTGAGTCTTACAGATCTGGACCAAGATCCTGAAACAGAAGCACCAACCTCTATTGCTTAACACTTTGAAACCTGAGAAAATTGGTTTGACTTCTTTCAAAAACATCGGTAGAAAGCAATAAGCAACAAAACATGGCCCAAAAAATAAAAGAGAATCAGCGTAAAAAAAAAGAACGAAAAAAAAAAAATTTAAAAAAATTACCTGAAAATAAGAAAAAAAGTTACCCCCCATCCCCCAACAAAAACAAACAAGAAAATGACCCGAAAAAAAAAATCCTGAAATTTAAAAAAAGAAAATAGAATTTTATGAATATTTTCCCCCCAAAAATCTTAATTTTCTCCCTTTTAAAACTAATTTTCGAGAATTTTTCTAGTCACCATTTGATTCATCTTCATTTCACTAAGATGCTCATTTCCCTTTTCCTAAGCTACATTAGGATATACAAACAGACCCATGCGTACCTGAGCAGTGTGTGGAGTTTCGGAGTGGCACTGGGAGTTGGGGGGAAGATGTCTCTGTATTTGGCCACGAGGCACAGGCCGTACTGCAGGAAGCCATGAAGAGAGTCCCCAAGTTCCTGTTTCTGTTAACAGAGTGCAACACCTTTCTCAATCCTCATGTGTGCTACAATATTCACTCCTGGCTTCTTTTTAACATTTTAGTAAAGGAAACAGGAAAATTTGGCATGACAAAGCTGACAAAAGTCAACAAAATAAAACTAATCTCTTTTAATAAGCATAAGATTGATCAATTCAGACGAAGGTGGAGCAGGCAGAAAGCTGTTGTGAAAGGTGTATTTAGATCCTTTACGTAAGTGATTAATAAATATCAGTGTAAAAGTACAAAAAAATAAAGTGCCAGATGCACATCTTTACCTACACGAATACAGAAATGTTTGCAGTATAACGTACTCAGGAATCCAGAATAAAATACATTTTTATGGCCACCACAAACCTATTAAATTTTCTAGTCAAATAGTAACACAAACATAATTTTTAAGATGTAATGTCTGTAAAAAATTCTTCTGTAAAACAATAAATAACTATAGATGTCAAACAAATGTATTAGAGTTTAAAAAGTACAATATTTCCCTCTGAAATGTAGTGAAGTTAAAGTATTAAGTAGCGTAAAATAGACAGTGATGGAAGAAGTATTCTGATCCTTTACTTAAGTAAAAGTATGAATTCCACACTGTAAAATTACTCTATTACATGTAAAAGTCCAGCATGGAAAATTTTACTTAAAATTTAAAATTATTTGAAAAAAAGAAAACAAAACAAAACTCAAAATTATTTGAAAAAACAATAATAGAAAAAGGCTTGTTTATCCAAATATTCAGCAGTTAATTTTCTGTCATTCCACTGATTGATAAATCAACTAATCATTCAAGCTGTACTCATATAAACTTTTTGGTAATTTAATTTATTAAAAAACATCAAATTTTTATAAACTCCTATTATGTTTTTATGCAAAAATCTTAATCTGTAAAGTAACTTAAGTGTTCAGATAAATGTGGTTAAGTAAAAAAAAAAAAAAAAAATTGGAGTGGAATAAATGTATAAAGTGACATGAAAAGAAAATACTCTCCAATACCGCAATTTTTTACTAAATCATAGTACTTGAATAAATGTACTTAGTTACATCCACCACTGAAAATGGAACATTGTAAAAAGTAAATGTCTGTCTGAACTTAACTTTAAAAAGTTAGTGTCCGAGCTGCCTTAAGATTGGAAGTGGACTGAATTTGAGAAGACAAGTTGAGGTAATTTTGTAATGATTCAACTTGCCTTTTTAAATTCAGTCTACTTAAAAATTAAGGTCAGCTCAAAAAAAAAAGTTAAAACAAATTGTTGATTTTTACAGTGAAGTAGAAGGTCAAAATACTTGTGTAAATGTACTTTGCTACTTTCCAACACTGACAGTGTGAATATTTGTACCTGTTGGTATGGCAGCTCCTGCTGATGCCAGTGGTACTCTATACTGGTTAGCTGCTGGAGCAGCACAGACGAGTCCACCTCTAAACTCTGGTACAGCTTGCTGTAGGCCACCCACTTCCTGTCGAGGCACACACATCCACACATTTACTGAGAAGTGCAACAGAAAGACAACATGGCACGCACACATTGTGGTAACAAAGAGCTAGACAATATGCTTAAAACCTCTGTCATGATATCATTAGATTTCCGGAAGTACACTTGCAAGTTTTTATGAAATAATGCTTTAGAATTTGAATGCAAAAATATTTTATGCACAATGCCATACTAGACTGTGTTTAAATGTTATGCTTTACAGCAAAACTCCCCAAATATGTAAAACATAATATTACAGGGACAGTTTACCCCAAAATCAAAAATAAATATTTTTCCTCTTACCTGTAGTGCTGTTTATCAGTCTAGATTGTTTTAGTGTGACTTGCTGAGTGTTGGGGATATTGGCCGAAGAGATGTCTGCCCTCTCTCAAGTATAGTTAAACTAGCATTTAGTTTGTGGTGCTTCAAGTGTCCCAAAAAAAAAAAAAAAACTTGGAAAAACTTAAAAACGACCTCTCCTTCGAGAAATCATCACCCAGTTACTCAAGATAATCCACAGACCTTGTTGTGTGCAGTTTCATGTGGGAACTTTTTTCTTTCTACCAAACTACACCCACAAACTGCATCACCGCGCTGGAGGAAGCGTGCATCTACTCATGGACAAGTAGCTGGTGCTTGTAACAGCACGAGATGTAAACATCTATGGCTTCCTCCTCGGCTGAGCTGTAATGTTACCCAGCTCAGTGGTGCTAGCGGAGCTAGCTGCAGATACATATTTTCCTCTGAGCAGTGATACTGTTAGCAGACATCTCTACGGCTGATATCTCCAACACTCAGCAACTCAAAAAACAATCTCGACTGGTACTAGAGGTAGGAGGAAAATATATATATTTTTTTAATTTGAGAATGAATTTTCCCTTGAAATCATTCATTTTGAGTTTTAATTTAAAATTTGTGCAGGATCATTAATTTGGCCAGCAGAACTGAAAGCTGATGCTAATACTCAGTCGTGAAATGTATTCTAAAACGTATTTATAGTAGATTTCCTATTATTGATATTTTCTGTTCACTGAATGCATTAGTTGCTTTCAGTGTGTGTAGGGCTCCAGAGCCGGTCTCATGTTCCTGTGTGAACACTCATATCATCTGTTATAACGCTGCTAGACGTTTAGATGTTGCTTACGCCAGGTCCTGAAGGAAAGGTGAGAGGTCATTCTGAGTAGCATAGAGCTCCAGCAGAGTCTGAGCTTCACCGCACAGTTCCCCTTTCCATGGAGCAGAACTCTGAAAGAGACCGAACAAGACAGGAGAGCTCAGAGGAAAGAGACAAGAGTAAGCTAGTAGACGGGATTTTATAAAGAAAGAATGAGCTCGTGCTTCACCTGTTGCTTGGAGATGTAAGCCTGAACAAACTGCTGCAGAATTCCACAGTAGTTGATGTAAGCACTGCGACCGGCGCTCAGCGTCCCGTCTCTCTGTCAGTCACGAAGCACAAATCCAGTCACTAAATTGTTCTAAACCTGGGGCGCCTCAGAAATTCTTCATAGGGGTGTCCAGATGGAACAACTAAAAGTCTTGAGGTGGCACACCAAAACCAAAAGCCAGAACTTTCAGGAATTCAGTTATGTTTAACCCTTTGAAACCTGAGCAATTTGACTTTTTTTTCTTTTTTTCAAAAACATGGGAAGAAGGCAACAATCAACAAAAGAAATTACCTTAAAATTAGAAAGCAATAAGTAAAGAGTGCAAGAAAATGATCTGAAAATTAGTGAACAACTACAACAAGGAAATAAAGAAAATAAACAAAACAAAGATGGCAAACAAGACATGAGAAAAGTGCTTAAAAACATAACATTCCTTCAAAATATGTAATTACTATGATTAATAATATATTTTTCACTAGCTTTTTAAAAGAAAATCCCTACAGAGCTTTTTAAAAAGCTAATTAGCATAATTGACAATAAATTATTGAAAAGAGAATAAAAAAAAGAAAAGGATGATTAAAAACCAAGGAAATGACCAGGAAGAAGTGCTTAACAAATATCTAATTTGTAAAATATTTTCAAATATGTAATTATGACCATGGTATATAGATTTTTCCCAGCTTATTTCTTTTATCCCTAGATATTGTCCCTCGCTTAAAAAAAAAAAAAAATAAAAATCTACTTCTTTCTTGCAATTTGTGGAACATCTCTTACCAAGTTGCTTATTGTCTATTTCCTATGTTTTTGACTGTAATCACACAAAATTGCTCAGACTTCAAAGGTTCAAATACTAGTGAAAGGCATCTGAAGGCAGCACAAGAAAAGTGATGCCGCTCCAGCTAAGTACAGGGGCTGGTTTAAACTATACAGAAGCAAAAATACGCACACGCATCTAATCCAAACTTGGAGCAGATGCTGAACCACACGTGAGCAAACAGTAAAAAGGCAAAAAAAAAAAAAAAACACACTGCAGAGCTCCAGTTATCACTTATTTAATGCACCCATGTGACATATGGGATGACAGTGCACATTATACCTGTTTATGGATGAACTTGAGATTCAGGTGGCACTGGCCGCGATCAGGATATGTCTCTGTTCTAGGCTCCAGATTGTACCAGTTGTCTTCAGTACAGTGGAGATCCTAAAGTGAGATGACACCAATCAATATTAGACTGGGAAGACTGGGAAGAGCAAACAGCAGATATGAAAGTGTCCACTACCTGTAGTTTCAGTACCACTTTTCCCAAAAAGTCATCTGTGCCTTTCTCCTTTTTGGCCTCCTTGATCATCCTAAAGATTTACAAGAAAAAAAAAGGTTCACCAGCTTTGCTTGGTCATGTGTTTGTGTGTGTGTGTCACAGAGAGAGAGTGATACCTTCTTAAGCTATTAAAGTTGGTTTTGATCTCCTCTAGTTTCTGAGTGAGTGAAACCTCTTCGTCTTTATCCCTGAAACAGGAACAGCACGGTCAAGGTGAATGCAATAAAGAGGAAGATTTCAAAGCAGATGAAGTGGAGCTCTAATTGTTTTCCTCACCACATCTCCAGGTGGAAGCTGGCACCGGCTACGTCTCCAAATGCTCTAATCCAAAAATATATACATATTAAAAAAAGTAAAAATTCAACCTGGTTCTCTTTACATAAATACAATCATTTAGACTCACAGTATGAAGGTTTGGTTCCAGATGGGGTTCAGGGTCTGCTTCTTTATATCTGACTGGTAGATTTTGTCATCCGATACAGCGTCCTTTACAATAGATTTACTGGGCTTGGCTTTGGACCGGCGAGTTCGGCTCTCCGCCTCATCCTCCATTATGGTCAGCAGGCAGTACGGGTCACTGAAACCTGTTCAAATCATAAAGGATGTGCAGCAGATATAAGTCATAGAGTGTGGTGACATGTAACATGACAGTATATCAGGATTCAGAGACAGCGAGAGACTCCTCCACGAAGACCACGAACAGCTGACAAGAAGTGAAAGAAAGAGACAAAATGTCCACATGAGAACAGAAAGTCACCTAGATCACAATACATATTGTACTTTTAAAGGGACAGTTCACCCCATGTCATAAATACTTATAACTTAATAACTTTTCATCTTACCAGTAGTGCTATTTATCAGTCTTAATTGTTTTGGTGAGTTGCAGAGCATCAAAGATATCGCCTGTAGAGATGTCTGCTTTCTCTCTAATATAATGGAACTAGAGGACACTCGGCTTGTGGTGCTCAAAACTGTTAAAAAAAATATATTTGAAAAACTCGACAGCAATGTCACTTTCCAAAAATCATGACCCGGTTACGCATGATTATCCAAAGACCTTGTTGTGAGCAGTTTTTTGATGGAACTATTTTTTTGTACTGAACTACACCCTCTGACTGTATCACTGTGCAGAAGGAAGAGTGCATCTACTGCTAAGTTGCCTGGCACCTCTGAGCTAGCTAACAGCTCAGCCAATCAGGACGTTATTAATGAAGCATGCATCTACTCATGGAAGAGAGACTCGTGCTTGTGACAGTGTGAGATGTAAACATTCATGGCTTCCTCCTCAGCCGAGGTGTAACACCCTTAGTGTTGCTAGGTGAGCTAGCAGTAGATGCATGCTTCCTTCTACACTGTGATACGGTTGGCAGGTGTAGTGTGGTCGAGAGAAAATAGTTCCTACATGAAAATGCTCACAGCAAGCTCTGTGGATTATTTTCAGGAACAGGGTCATGATCCCTGAAGAGACGTTGTTGAGTTTTTCAAAAACCTTTTTGGCATATTTTGAAGACCACAAGCCCAGTGTCATCGAGTATAATTAGAAGACATCTCTGCAGGAAGACATCTCTGCAGCCAAACTGACACCAAAACAACCTTGACTGATAAATAGCACTATAAGAAAGAGGACAAATGTATTTCCAGTCGGGGGGTGAATTGTCCTTTTCAGAACCAATTTACTTAAATGAGCAAAAACATAATTTTAGCATGTTAAAGAGCTCGCATGACGATTCTAACATGCTGATTTTAGCAGGAATACTGATTTAAGTTAAGCATGTTAGAGTGGCAACATTTTTCAGTTAGCACTGAAAACATAGTTTAAGCTGATGGGAATGTTATTAGTTCTGTAGGTGGCCTGTTTGGGTAAAAATAGACAGATTGGACAGAGCTGAATTTTAGTCTATGGTGGCACTGGAGTACAAAATTTAGTACTCATCAATTGTTACAAATCATTTGGAGGGGAGCGTGAATGTCTGAACCAAAACTCAACAGCAATTTATCCAATAGTTGTCAAGACAGTTCATTGTGAAGCAAAAATGTAAATGTCCTCTGGGTAAAAAAACAAGTCATCAAAGTCATGAGAGTACATCATCAGGGAACCATGAATGTCTGCACTCAATTTTGTGTCAATCCACCCAGTAGATGCTGAGATAAAACTCGCTTAGAGAAAACTTTGAGCTGTTGGTGGCCCCAGATGAAAAGTCAGGGGATCACCAAAGTCGCTCGGATCTATAGTTACTCACCAGTGACGTCTTTTCCCAGGATTCCCTTTGCTTCCTTTACAGTGGCCATGAGGCAGTAAACTGGGGGCTGTAAGAATCAGATAGTTATTTAGATCAGTTTTACTCAGTCAGATACCTATTCCTGCCTCAAACATGCAGATGACATAATTTCTACCACTGGTGGATGTAATGGAAGGTGGTGGAAAGGTAAGATGCTCCGTTTGACGCCTATAAATAGATTCTAGGGGTCTCTAAAAGGCACATTCATTGGAACAAACACGCTGACTTCCTTTTCTCACCTCTGTGCTCTGTACTTTCTCTGTCAGGGTGTTGTGCTCTGCCTCTGTCATTGTGAAAGCCTGGTACATAGGAAAGAGAAAACAACAACCTCTGTAACCAGTCATACACTAACTCAGCAGTGGAATTATGTGTGAAGCCGGGGCGTTTACCTCCTTTATGTACTGATGAAGCTGGCTATCTGTGAAGACCTCCTCTGATGACGGTTTACCCATCTTATGAGTGATGGTGTACAACAGCTCCTTATACAGAGGCTTCAGCTTTAATCAGATATAAACAGAGTGAAAGCTCAGTTAGAAAAAAAAAGCAAAAAACTTTATTATGTGGAGTACAGTGCATGAATGGTGATACCTCCTGCTCCTTGTGTCTCCGTGCTTTCTCCTCTGGGTTTAAGTCTTCGTTGAAATCCTAGTGGAGGAAAGTAGGACATTTTTTCAGTGTATTTCTGTCAAATTCATGAGGCAAATTTTGATATTCTGGGGTTAAACTGGAGGTCTTTGAAGGTCACAGAATGTTGCCCACCCTCCTGTCTCGGGATTTCCTCGTCAACCCCAGTTTGCGTACATGGCCGGGCGACAGCTGACAAGAGGAAGGCAGAGAAAGACTAAAGTCAACCATGATAAAACACACACCTAATAGACCATCAGTTACTTCACATGTTGTCATCCATTTATCACCAATCCATGTTGACTATTTTTTAAACCATGCTGATGTGTAAATGCTTTTTCACTTTTTTTTTTTTAACAGCCACTGGTTTCCTCTCATTTCCTTATAAAATAAAATTTAGTTTATAGACTTTTGAAACATGCTTTAGTTTGTTAATTTGTTCAGTCAGAATGTTATTACCGTTAAATGGTTGTTGTCTATGGTTAGAAGCCTCATCCTTCAATTTCAAAGATGTAGCATGATAAAGGAGAAATGTTATTTTGTTTTTTAAACTTTGTTGTAAAAAATGAATAATAAATATACGTGGGTCAGTCGGGGCTACTGGTAGAATCAGAAGACCATTATCAGCCCATTTCACTTTTGCTTTCCATAGGTTTAGGCGCCAAAAAGATGTGTTTAAATTCAGAAAAAGATCGGTTTCACGTGGTAGGTCTCCCGAAGAGCTCTTCTGTGAAAAGCTATTTCACTTAAAAAGCCTTTCTGGCAGAAGGTGTCATATCATGGCCTAATAGTGGCCTTATCAACCTAATATTGGGTGTGACAGGCTCCTACTCACCTATATCTATTACATTTATCACCGATGAGAACAGCCACTTATTGATCTGATAACAGCCAAACTGACCGTGAAATTCATTACAGTGAACAATACAGGTCTACTCCTGCAGTTAGTAATGCCACTTTATACACAACTAGGGGATTTTAAAGAATTAGATTATAAAAATAATGATCAATATCAAAGTACCAGAGGGCAAATTTTGAATCCCCTGCTGCTAAAATGATGGATGCTACATTTCACATAATGCACTTTAGTGCTGTCTTTTAGAAGATCAATGTCTCTTAAACTCCAAGTTCTCAGATTATAATACCGGCTTTCTGTGTATAGGGCTATCTGCACTTCAACAAAATTACCATGCAAAAAAGAAAAAAAGAAAATTAAGCTACTAGGGATGCACGATATACAGTATATTGCATGGTAATTTATTCATCCAATAATGGGAAATGTATATTATTAAGTATAATAAGGATACGTAAAAAGGCTAAAGCAATAAATGACAAAATCACTGAATTTACAGCACTTGATGACCTGCCTTTTTAAATGACGGGAGACAAAGGATTTGGCCAACTACTAGTACATTTGGAACCCCTGTATACTCTCCATAGCCACCAACACTTACAGACATATCCCTACCAGCCCTGTATGTTGCTGTCAACACACATTCATAAACTGATTGACACTAACAAAAGCGATGCAGACCATGAGCATATAGACTTCTGACAGATGTCCACTGAGTATGATCTCAGTGGCTGAATGAAGATTTTTAACATGTTGTGTTAACTATAGTGATGTTATTTACATTTCCATCTTTACTCTCTATAGCCTTTCTCTTCTTCAGGTGTGCCAATACTAGGTTAAAAATGAATTTTTAAAATACATAGCTATCATCTGTTATGGCCATGAGAAGCACGGAATTGTCCATTATCGGTTAGGGCTGATAAAAATCCATATCGTGTATCCCTAAAAAGGACAAATCATAAGAAACACAGAAGAAATTACACCTTGCAAAAGTGCAGCCAGCAGCTGATGTATTTACCTGTCTTTGTCTTGACAGGACATGTTCCTGCAAAACAAAAGAGAAAATAAAGGTGCTTATTTCTAAATACAATGAACCTAATCATGATACCAAAGTGCATAATTCAGTCAAATCAAACTGAAACATCACAAATATTTAAAGGTGACCACATGCCATCATCAGCTTTTAAAATGAAAATGTGCAAAAAGATCTTCATTTGCAAAAAAAAAAAAAAAAAAAAAAAAACATCACGAGGCTCAAGAAACACTCATGTTTGATTGCTGATAAGGCCTGCCTCTGTAAAGGACTTCCTCTATCACTGATAATGAAAGAGACTTAAAGGCAACAACCCATCAAATATCAAAACGGGAATTTGGCCTTAAAGGGAATGACTTGTCCTAAAAAACTAAATATGCAAATACATCTGCACTCCACCGCATCACACACAGCCACACACTATTTTCATATTTTCGCATATGGTTGCAATGCTGTGCGATTAAGTATGGCTCAATTAACTTTACAAATATAGTAGTGGGGAGTTTTGCAACAGACGCAGAAACACGCTATCTTCCGTGACAAATATTCTCCATTCTGCATCATCTGATCCAAGCATAAATCCAAGTATAGTTATGAATCATAGTCACAGCATCTTGAAATAGCCGTTTGGACAACATGACTCAGTGTTTGGGTGTAATTATTTGGACACTGTTGTAACTCATCTGGCAATTTTAGGATTAGGGTTTTTCCCAGTTTTTACAAGTAAAATAAGATCATATTTTATCAGCTGAAACCCTGAAAATCTCTTAAGAAATGATACTAATAAAACCCAGCGCCTCATTCTCAGAGTAAAAGATCAAATTTTCATATATTTGACAGCATCACTTTCACAGCACAATATAAACTAGCTGGCAGAAAGCCAAAACAAAACCAAAACTTCGTAGATATATATATATATATACACATACACACATTGGAGTCCATACCTGTTCAGGTGTTTGCAGATGATTGCCTCCTGTGCTGGTGGACTCTCTTTGATCTGACATAATGATGCTAACATTTGACAACCAGAGACTGCTCTGTGCTGCTGCGCTGTGTGTGTGTATGTGTGATATAGGGAAGCTGTGTGCGCGGTGTGCTTCGATGAACTGTCACAAAGCAGCCGGAAGTCATCACTTCCTGTAGAAGGTGGTAACGTCAATAACTGTGACTTATGAATTTTTCTCCATCCAGTGCCCTACAGTGTGTCTGAATGCAAAAATAACAGACTTCAGTCACCAAAAAAGCAAAAACACTGTTTATCCCTGTACTGCTTTTTGGTTGTAATCAAAGTTAAGGTTTTGGATGCAAAGTTGTTGCCCAGATCTACTGTTACTATTTCACTGTTAGCAGTAGTCATGGATCCCACAACAAACAATGCAAATCTCACCTGATGATTAAGTGCTTACAGAGGCAATAGAACAGCATGTAACACGAGACAGGCCACAGCAGTCCATCTGTGGTTTGTCTATTGTTTGGCCCACCTGCGTCCCATATTGTATTCCAAAGTTTATTTACTCAATTATGATAACTGCACTGAGACTTCCAATGTGTATTTTCAGACACATCTATCTACACACACATCTTGAGCTCTAGACTTTATATATCTATTTCTGTATCTACAAACCTTTCTACATCTCTTCTATGACTGTATGGCTGTCATGCATTTTTGTCATGCAAAAATTATAAAAGGTGGTGTTTATTTGTGAAGATTATGTTGCTGAACAAAACAAGCAAGTATCTTTTCTGCAATGATCAAAAATCTAATTAGAAAATTCCATTAGCTTTTTATTGAGGGAACCAGGGTGACACTAACATTTTGGCCTACAAAAATATGTCTTCCCTGTAGCACCTATACATGTTAGAAGTTATGGATTATCTGAGATTAGGCGTTAAATCTTGGGCCCAAGTATGATGTCATTACCCAATAAACCTCCTCTGCACTAATGATGGTTCTGTCACGCCCAGTGTATTAGCACATGAAGGAGAAAAGTTGCTACATTTGACGCTGGGAATTGAGTTAAATATGACAGTTACACAACCTAGTGTACCTTTATTTAATGCCATTTGCGCACACACACACACACACACACACACACACACACACACACACAAAATCAGTTCTATTCAGTTCCACTTTGTGATTGGGACTGTGTGTGTGTGTCAGCGAAAGAGACAAAGAGAGGGCCACACAGACAAAGACCTCCACTATTGTTGCCAGCCCACGCCATGAATTTGCATCTTCTTGCATCTTTCACAAGCATGCGGGTACTTTCGCAACCTGACCACTCTCCTTGCTTTGAGTCATTCTGAGAAGCACTGATCTTTACAGCAAAAGGAACATGCCATATACTTGGAATGCATACAACATCATATATAAAAAAATATATATATAATACATATATATATTCTGACTGCCCTTGCTAAGCATTTAGTGTTTGTCCTTACATAATATTGTCATGTTGGCCTTCAACTTTGAATAGCTGAGATTCACCCTGTCTTGTAGAAATATCACTTTGCTACAAGTTCCTTTTATTAACCCTTTGAAATATATGTGTGTGTGTGTGTGTGTGTGTGTGTGTATCACACAGGACATACACAACAGAAAATGTGTTAAACAAAAGCTTTTACTCCCTTTTTAAAAACATGTCCAACTGTAGTTCCTAAATCAAATGCCCACAGTCATGCTTAGTGCAGTTTTATTAAGGGGATTTAAGGTAAGAGAACTATATTTATAATTATTATGATATATTTAAAAAAAAAAGTTACAGAAAGAAAACATATTCTTCAATGACTAATCTTTCTTTCTTTTTTTTATTTAGCGCTTTCTTCAGGTAATTTTATTGTTTGTTTTGTTTTTTTACTTTTCTTTTTTGTTGCTTATTTTAAGGTCATTTTCTTATAACTGTTTTTTTTTTTTCTAATTTTATGCCTATTCGTTTTGGTATTTCTTTTTAATTTGCTCATTGCCTTCTTCCCATGATTCTGAAAAAAATTAAACCAGTTCGTTTAGGTTTCAAAGCGTTAACTTGATATAACATTAGCGCTAGCTAGCTTGGTTAGCAAGGACTGCATGCTAATTTTGGCTAGCGAAAATCAGACTTAAAACAAAACGTACTTACCGGAAAAAATCAACAGCCGAACAGACTTCTTACTTTGCAGCATAAACCCCACGTTTATGCTACAAGGCATTTTTAGGCGACTGATATGCACAGAAAACAGTGTCTGAGGGTCAAGTTTTTAGGAATAAAACACGGACCGCAAATGACGAGTTCACGGTAGTTTGCTCAGCGCCATCCTGATGAACCAGCTGTCATTGCGACTTGTCAACCAGACGTTAGCCACGCCCCCAAACATACCACTGCTATATTTATTTATTTGAATCCAAATTAGGTCATAATTTACAAAATGAACATTGTGTCGTACTGTAAAACGCTTAAAACCATATATTAAACGCATGAAATCATTAGGTGAATGTTTACTGAGGTTATAAAACCGTGGGGAGGTACGGTCATTTTCTAATTACATGTAAAAGCTTTATGCAAACCCACGTGTCGCCTCCTGCTGGTTAATAGGTAGATTGCAGGATTAAAGCACTTTGCTTATATCAACAGGTGCCTGCCAGGAAGAGAATCAAAATGACCATAGAGAGACACATTAAGTCCTAAGAGACATGCAACGGAACAGCCAAGAGACCGAAATGTACTACAAAACAGGGCAAAACAACCATAATAAAATACTAAATCACTACAAAGAGAAACAACAAAGCCCAAAAATGACACAAAGAGAAGTTGAAATAAAAAAGTTGAACTTATTTGTCTTTAAAATGTTAACGTTTACCATCAATATCCATACATCTATATATTATAGTATATAAGTAAAAAAAGAATATAGGTTTAAAAAAAATCCACAACAATACAATGTATATTCGATGTAGAATCTTGTAGAACCTTCTCTTAAATTAGGTAACACCTTTGTAACCATTCAGTCATATCCAGGTGAGCTCAAATTTTCCAGCGGAAAATTGTGTTCGTATGTAATATTTCTAAAATACACACAATGTGTACTTTTCCAACAAAATAAATCCTAAAATCTGCATTTTTGATTCAGTAATCTCTTGTTTGGCTGCATGACGTCACTCGGTGGGCGTGTCACATGTATAGCGGAAGAGCAGGTGCATCACCAAACCGAGCAGCAACAGCACTATCACAACAACCGTTATCAACGCAAAGGGAACGGCTACTGACACTGCAGATCGGCCTGCAGATCCGTTTTCTGATAGAGAAAGACAAGCTTGAATTTTTTTCGTCTGTCGGGGAGTCTGGAGGCCCGTCGACATGGCTCTGAACCAGAACCACTCGGAGTCCGGCGGAGTCATCATCAACAACAGTGAAAGGTAACGGGAGCAGGTGCAACGGTCTAGCTAGCCGTTACCGTTAACTAGAGGGACAAGTTCCGGGGAGAACGTCACACCAAAGTCAATTAATAAATAAAGACTAAAAATAAAGACTAAAATGTGTCTGTGCTTATTGGTGAAAGTACTTTACATGTCAGGAGTACTTGCAAATTCGATATGTCTATGACTACATCTAAGTGATAACTTTTAGCATCGGTTAGCTTATTTTTCACATAACAAATAGATTGTGTTAGCGGTAGCGAGCACCGTGAAGCAGTCATTCTACTTGTCATTTTATTTGAACAGAGTCCCATATGGTTTATCACACATAAGCCGAATTGAAGATAGTCTCGTAATCAGTGCAAAACGACACCAAATGTACGCGTAAAAGCTAGTTGGCAAATAAGCTGCATTAATTGTTATATAACGCCATGTTTGTTAATGGAATATTCGCGTTGCATCTTAACGGAACCGGGTCTCAGAGTCGTAGCCCAAACATGGCCTTCAACCTGTTATATCATCACTGCAGTCAACCGTAGCAGGCTTCACGTGTGGTTACATAAATGTTTTTTAAACGTTGTGTGTTGACGACTATGCTAACTGTAACGTAGCATTTATGACTGTGCTGTGCTGCTGCATTGCTTACTGTCTCCACCGTCTGCCTTAAGGCCTGCTCTGCTATCAAACGGTTTTTTGTCACATACAGATCAAGTCAGCACATTTTACATGAAATACACTCAATGACATAGTCTTCTAGAACATACTGGAGCTCAGTGATAAACCCATTACAGCTAACCCAGAACCAGTAGTAAGCCCTGTCACTTGATGGCATGTAAGTCCAATCCTTTTACTACAGTACTGTTTACTGCAAGCAACTGATGGGCCATGTTTAGTAACTGGACAGTTGCACAATAACCTGGTGATCTCATTTTTAAGCTGTTGTTGGAGTGTGAGTCATGACAATCCACCAAGACCCAAATAAATAATGTTTTTTCTGTATAATGAAAATATGATGTACAACCCCAATTCCACAAAAGTTGGGATGCTGAGTAAATGAAAACAGAATGCAGTTATTTGTAAATCCTATTTTTAACCTACGTTTAATTGAATACAATTCAAAGACAAGATCTTTAATGTTCCAACTCATAAACTAGGGGTTGACCGATATTAATTACAAATAATCAGCATTGGACCTAAAAAACGAATAAGACCGATACCCGATATTTGGAACCAATATGCATTTATAATAAAATTGAAAATCTTTCTGTCTGTATTTAGGATTTGGAATATAACAAACTCCAACAGAAAACTTTGTTAAAATGCCATCAGCAAATGTTAAATGAAAACTGAGATTTTCAACATCATATACCCTAAGTTCCCAGCAACTTCTTTTATTAAGTCGTGAGAATTTAAATTGAAAATTGAACAAATAAAAATAGCTCCCTGAGGTTTTATAAAGCAAAAGCTCTCCCCATGCTTGCACTTTCTTTGCACTTTTTAATTAATACATTTTTATCAGCGATCAGAGTAAAACACAGACACAGATTATTGACAAAATGCCAAATGTCAACCCCAATAATCGGCCAGGCCAATAATCTTTCGACCCCTAATGCTGAGTAAATAAAAATAGAATGCTATGATTCGCAAATCCCTTTTGACCTACATTTAATACAGTTCAAACATGAGATATTTGTTCAAATTGAAAAACTTCGTTTTTTGTAAATATATGCTCATTCTGAATTCAGTGTTTCCCACACATTCCATAAAAGTAGCAACAGGGGCATGTCTACCACTGTGATACGTCACTTTTTTTTAACAACACTCAGTGTTTGGGAACTAAGGGCAATATTTGTTGAAGTTTTGACAGGGATATTTTTCCCATTCTTGCCTCAAAAACAACTTCAATTGCCCAACAGTCCAGGTTCTGTGTTGTTGTTTGTCATAATGGACCACGCATTTTCAGTAGGAGACAGGAGTTTAGTGCCTTTACTCTTTGACTATGAAGCCATGCTGTCAAAACATGTGCAGAATGTGGCTCATTTTCTTGCTGGAATAAGCAGGAATGTCTCTTAAAAAAGACATTTGAATGATAGCATATGTTGCTCCAAAACCTGTAAGTAAGTACCTTTCAGCATTCATGCTGCCTGTGCTCAATGTTCATTCATGCAGATGCTGGCTTTTGAACTTTGCACTGGTAACAATCTGGGTGGTCCTCTTTAGCCCAGAGGACACAACCCCTGTGATTTCCAAAAACAGTTTGAAATGTGGACTCTTCAGACCACAGCACAGTTTTCCCCTCTGTGACAGTCAAAAGATGAGCTGGAGCTCAGAGAATTTGGCCGAATTTGTTTCTTTATGATGTTAATATTTGCCTCTCCCTTTGTGTCTATTTCTGTCACCAGTGTGTTGATGAACTACGATAACGTGGAGCTGGTTTTCTGTGACGCAGACAGTCTGCCCGAAGCCTTCAGAAAGAGCAAGAAAGGCAGCATCTACCTAACTCCATACAGGGTGAGACACATGACTCAGATGTCTTATTTGTTAATTAGCCACAGCCTCACGATGACGTAAGTGTACAACAGCATGCAGATTCCACTAATAAGCAGATATAGGTTAAAATCTCATATGTTTTATAAGGTAGCAGGGAAAAATCAAGATTTCTTTTTGAGTTGATGTGAGTGATTACATGATGCTATTTGTGGTTATTTTCTCTCAGGTGATCTTTCTGGCCAAAGGTCGCGATGCACTGCAGTCCTTCATGATGCCCTTCTATCTATTAAAGGGCTGTGAGATCAAACAACCTGTACTGGGAGCCAATTATATCAAGGGTACTGTCAACGCAGAGCCTGGAGGTTAGTATATGTGTGCGTGTGTGTGCAGGGACACACTCAGTCTAAAAGCCTTTTGCACTGTTTGCTACCGTATCCGAAATGAATGACATGTTTCTTTGAAACGGTTTGATGGGCGTGTCAAACGTGTTACCCAATCAGACGGGGGGGATGCATAAATGAATGTCGAGTAGATCTTTACTTATTGTACTAAGATGTTTTGTTTACATCTCACACTTTGGTATTGTAAACATACGTTTTCAACCTTCAACTTTGAACCGAAATGAATTAAACCCAGACACATTAAAAGGCCGTGCATGTCAGGTTATTCATTGCACCACTGTTTACTTTTAAACATTTCTTTTGCAGCATTTTTTCGGGGCTGAACGCAGCCAAGGTGTGTCAATCAGGTTATACTTGCACATGATTATACAGTTTGTGCTTGTTAACCCTTTGAAACCTGGATGGACATTAGTTTTCTTGTGCTGCGTTCAGACACCTTTCACAAGCTATTTAACCCATTGAAACATGGCAAATTTTATTTTAAGTTTTTCAAAAATGTGGAAAAAAAGGCAGTGGCCAACTTGGCAAAAAATGTCCCAAGAAACTAGTTAAAGGTGACAAGACCTTAAAAAAGTTTTTAAAAAGAGGGGAGGATTATTAGATAATGATTAAAAAAAAATAGGAGAAAATGTCCAGAAAACTATATTTATGATTATAATAATTTTATACTTGAAATTATGTTACAGAAAAAAATAAAATAAAATAAAATAAAATAAATACATACATTTTTTGGGATCCTCTGCACTGTTTTAGGTCATTTTCCTGCTTTGTTTTTTTGTTTTGTCATTTTTTTAAAACTATTTTTTTATGCTGTTTTTTATTTATTTGTTATTTTTTTATTTTCTCATAACTTTTTTACTGATATTTCCCTCATTTTGGGGCTATGTCCTGTTAAGGTACTTATTGCCATCTCCCTATGTTTTAAAAGAAATCAGACCTATTGGCGAAGGTTTAATTTGTTGAGCACACACTACTAACTACATGGTGTTCTCTCCTCCAGGCGGCTGGGAGGGCAGTGCTACGTTCAAGCTCGTCTTTGCAGCTGGAGGAGCTATCGAGTTTGGCCAGTACATGCTGCAGGTGGCAGCTCAGGGTACGCTAACAAAGCAGCACTAACAGTAGCATAACATTTTTACAGATGTATTGGCAGATTGTCATCCATATTTCTTTATCTTTCATGCTCTCCTGCTTTGTTTTTCGCAGCATCAAGAGGTCAGCCTGTGACCTCTGGCTTTGGCGGATGCCCCTACATGGCCAACGGTGCTTACGCTTACCCTCCTCCCCCTGCTAACGGGATGTACCCTGCTGGACCTCCACCCGGCTATTCCTACACCAACCCTCCTCCACCTGGTGCGGGCTAAAATAATATTCTGTGTTATCGTTGCTTTGATTTTGCAATACAAGTTTCCTGTAAGTCTTGTGCAAGTGTTGAATGTTGTGTCTTCTGCTGTGCAGGTGGATTCTACCCCAACCCTCCAGCGTTTGATGCCTCTGCCGCCTACATACCTCCGCCTCCTTATTCTGCTCCTCTAGGCCAACAGCCCCCACATGACCCAGACCTCCCCTCCTCAGCAGCAGGTGCGTCTCAGACCGATTCCTCACGAGGTGGCGTTCGCTCCACTTCACTCCGAGTCTTAATGCACTGATCAATAATAAATAAAACTGAAAATGTTAGTGATGGCTCTGAGTTGCTTTGGGGAGCCTCTCTTCTAATTTTGTTAAATGTTTTGTATTGCCGTTAGCTGTTATAAGTGTTGTGGTTTTACCTTCTCAGTGATGTCCTATCATGATGATATGATCAAACCATGTTTCGGGCTGCAAACAGGGTACAAAACTAGCACCATCCACCAGCCGAATATTAGTAAAAGTGGCTGGTAGATTTGCTTTATGCACTTGTCAAAAAAACAATGGGAAACTCAAGAGGTGGGGGGAATATTGATACAGCAGAGCACTGTGATATTTTTCTGACAATAATAATAATAATAATACATTTATATAGTACCTTTCGATCATGGAATGCAGCTCAAAGTACTCCTCCTAGAGATAAAAAAGATACATGAAGGCATGGAGAAGAAAATGGCATAAAGTATGCCGATTTTAAGATTAGGAGGGTAAGATAAAACACAAAACACAGATACAAAATCAGAGACAACAGACCAATAAATCACCAGTGAATTAACATCACGTCACAACTGAAAAGAACAGTGGCAGTGGCAATAATTAGGGCTGGGCAATATAAAGATAGACATGAGACTATACATCATCTTACATCTTACATGAACATAAGTTTTTATGATGTTATTTTATTTTGCAAAATTTGACCCTAATTGACCCTAATTGATATGTGTTAGCATGAATTGAGCATAAAACTTGAATTTTGAAACTAAAAGTGAAATAAAAATAAAAGTTCAGCTGAGCAAAGACATTTACTCTGACGTATTTCCAGAAACAGTTCGGATTTTTCCGTATTTAAAGAATTGTAGAAGAAAATTCCTACACATCACATTGTTTCAGCTTTAATACCTCAAGCCACAAAATAATGCCCCCTTAATTTTGCCTACATTTCCTCTCTGCCACCACGTCGCACCACCCGTCGTAGCTCAGGCTTTGATTAGCTTCAGTCACCTCATTTGTCTTGGGGATTAATCGTAAGACCATGTTTAATTAATTTCCCCCTCCCCTGATCTCTGCGTCTCGTTCCCAGCGGAGGCCAAAGCAGCCGAGGCAGCAGCGAGCGCCAGCTGTGCCACGCTGCCTCCGACACATGTGTACCTGCCGCAGGTAAGCTGCCCTCCGTCACTCTGCCGTAAGCCTCATGTTATCTACCACTTTGACATGCTGTGTTAAACAAAGCCTCTTAGACTGGATGTTGTCTCAAACTGTCCTCTGTCCACAGGACAAGCCTCCACCCTACTCCCCTCCAGAAGACAAGAAGAACCAGTAGACCTGCTTGATCCCAACCTCCTCCCTCTCCTCCTCCTCCTCCTCCTCCACCTGTGACCCTCCTGGATCACCTCGTTTCTCATTCCATTAACACGGGAACATCAGGAAGGACAAAGTTTTCCTTTTTAACGTCATTCCCTTTTTTCTCATTCCCTCGCTTTCCCACCTCAGCATATACCTTCAACATTCCCATTAATGATTCATATATGTAACCGGCTTCAGAAGCACCTTTACTTGATGGGAGATAGAGGTATCCGTAGCAATCTTTGAGAGATTGTTGAGGCAAAAGTTGCAAGGATTGTTTTTTTCAGTGTACTAAAACTTTGTAACCTGACTAGCTATTTTAGCATTCTTTGCCTTGCAAGTGTCCCAAAAATCATACCGCCACCCTAAAGTTTAGATTCAGCGATGTTGTGACTCAATTCTAATTTTCTATGACTGTCTATTAAACCCGGCTGAATCTGACAGTAATTATTTGCTATTCTATCCAGAGGCGAGCTGAATGCAGTATTTTATTTTTCTATGATTTGTGTGTACAGGCTTTTAATATGTAGACTTTTCAAAGTGAGATATTTTCTCAAGAACACTAACCTAGAGGTAAAAAAAAAAAAAACACTAGCTTTTGTAAAAGAGGATTGCAGCGTGTGGGTCTGCTTGTTTCAGCGAATGAGAGGACCACAAAGATTAGAGCGGCGTAGAGCCCCCCGCAGCCAATCCCTGATCCTGGATTAGAGCGGCGCGCGAGGGCGACCGCGGCCCGGAGGGGACGCACTGCCAGGAGGGATTATCTTCATAATGTGCAAAGAGCAGAGCCAGTGATGTCACTTCCTGTTTTGTCATGCCTCTGAACATTCGAGAAATGGTCACCGCCAGCCCGCTTCACCTCTCATCCTTCTGATGTACATTTTAAACAGAAACTAACAAGGATTTTCTCACTGTTTCTACTTTCTGTGGTTGTGATCTTAACTCTCTAGTTTGAGGTCAGTCTTCAAAATCTGATCTGAGCACCTCAGTATCTGAGCCTCGACTCTTCCTTCCTCTGTAGTCACTTATCTATATACTGTATCTGTGGCACATCCGTGGCTGATTCTTTGCACTTTCAGAATGCTATGCATCGGGCTCCTGTTTGCTCTGTCATGGCTGTGTGTATAATAATAATAATGACAGTAATAAAGCTCTCTGTATGTATTTCAAACTAATTTATTGAATAATTCATGTAAAATGGCTCAAGTCAGAAAACAAAGCATGATCTCAATTGATGCATGTATGCATTGGATTGGATTTTATTAAATGGATCTCGATTGGTGTGAAACGGAGCTGTTTTTGTGTTTATTTCTACATGTCACACACTGATGGGAATTTGTACACGGCATAGTGCATTAGCATATTTAACATGAACACGTTTCCAGAGTCAGCAGGAGGGGTCGTGTTTAATGTCGTCGGGGCTAAAACAGTCTGGAAATGTGCTTTTCCCTTCTCAGAGTCAGTGGTCGTCCTCTGCACGTCCGGACAACTTGTGCAAATCCACAGCAGTTTCCCCAAAAAATTGACGCATGATGTCCGGAAATACCTCAACATTCCAAAGGTCACAGCTACGCGTTCTTAAGTGCTCATGATTTTTTTTGTTTTTAAAGGCTAAAAGCCCATTATAAACATTTGTACAGTACAACAGATCCCATCACAACACTGTCAGCATCACAGGTTTAAGACTGAACAGGCATTTGTGCATTCAAAGATCCCAAAATGATAAAAATCCATTTTCAGTTCTGTGTTGTCAGTAGTAATGTACAGCCCACAATGATCAGGTTTCACCTACATTGCTTATTATGTAACAGGGGCTCATCAAATGAATTATACTAGTAAACCCTGCAGTGGCTTATTGTGCTGTACGCACCACATCATGAACTGGCTCACATCCTTCTGTGGATTTAATCCCACCAAGACACAAAGTTAGTGATTAAAAAAAAAAAAAAAAAAGTTAATGCGTGCATGAGCATAAATTTTGGCTTTTTTTCTCGAGGCCTATACTTGAACTTTAAGGAATACTTCACTCACAAAATCACCATTTGTATAATAATTTACAATTGGTGAGGAAAATTTGTTCCTTGCATGCCTCATTGGTAAACGAAGAATCCAAAAAAGGCAAACTGAACATGCTCATAGTGTGCTACTCGTAAGTACAAGTGTTTTAAAGGGTAAGCTTTTAGCAAAAATGCAGGTTTGTAAACAGATGTTTTGATATATTTTTGCTGTTGTTGACTTCAAATCATGAAAATTTTTATGTTTTTGGATCGTTCACCACAAATTCAAAGTAACAGTGAGTAATTGATATACATTGATTTTGCAGGTGAAGTACTTTTTAAAGTTTTCAAAAACTAAGTATTACCAGGAGAACTGCCAGATCTTCAAGCAGCTCAGGCGATATGTAAAGTTGGGTTTTAGTAAATTTTGGAACCTATCATCTAACAGCCTGATGACGATAAGCCCCCCGAGGGCGGCCGATACTACAGGCGATCTGGTGTAGTAAGAGGCCATCCCTATCAAGACTTCCTTCCCCGCGTGCCAGTCAACCCGGCTAATCCCTGTAAACAGATACCTGCCTATAAATGCAGATAAATACTTTTAAAAAAGTAATACAAAGCTAAGTTGTCATCAAACATAGCTAATACGTTCAGAGATTGTATTTCTGCCTCTCAGCGCAAATTGTTCAACTCCCACTCGAAAGTCAATACTGCCTGGCCAACAAATGGACTACAAATGGAAACCAGAGAGCTTCCAATACCAAAATCGTGTCCTGTAGTTGCCTACAGAGTCTGCATATGAATGCAGATATCTGTTCATATAGATTATGTTCAGCAGTTCCTCGACAAATGGCTTGTCCGCATTATAAAAAATGTCCCTTTGTCTTTCCTAAACACTTACTCGCTTTTTTTGCAGAGTTTAAGGGTTGAAACAACTCCTTGTTTGTACGCTTAACGTACAGCTGCCAGATGATTAGCTAGGAATGAAAACTGGTAGCCAATGGCAACAAAGGTCACCAATCAGCACCTTTAAAATGCACTGACTTAACCAAAACATCTATTTTTTTTCAATTCATGGGGAAACCAAAGTGCAAAAACAACAGGTTTAGTTTCATGAAAAGTTATGTGCTAGATTATTTCTTCTACTTCCTGTTTTCTCCGCTGGTTGCCATTGGAAAAACATCCTAGCGTTAGAATTAATGAGCTTTAAAGAGGCTGGGATTCAGATTTTGTTATATCTGAGCAGTTTAGCTGAAGCATAAGTTACTCTACAAAGTGGTATTGATCTTCTCATCTAACTCTCAGCAAATAAGCAAATGAGCCAAAAATGATGAACTACTTCTTCAAAGCAGAAAAAGGTCAGGGACAGTAAAAATTGGACATATGTGCAACACAAACTGGCAGTGCAGACTGACATCCTTTTAAGGTATTTTTAAGACCAGCCAAACGGCACTTACTTTAAGACTTAGGGTTAAGGGAAATTATGCAGGAGTAGTCTGTTTAGTTGTAATCCAGCACTCGTACAGCAACACAATGGATACTACTGTACTTATTAGCTCCTCAGATACTCTCTGGTTTCTAACTAATCACTCGGCATACAGCAGCCTGACCTCAGCATGAATGTGGATTTTTTTTTCCCGTACTTACCTGTGAGCCCAGCCACCTAAAATAAATGCGTATTGCCTTGTCGTATAACAAGGTGTAGTGAAAGTACAACGATTGGACATAGCGTTGGAAGAGATTTGTCATGTCGACTTGAAAGCAGACATTGATCTAAACTGAGGGTAATTTCATAGTGCTGTCCTCAAAACAGAACCCGAACGGCCTTCAGGACCACAGTTTGTGACCATTTCCTTAGCTGTTATTGTCATGTGGTATTAATGTGAATAAGCCAAAGCCAGGGGGGACAGTGTTGGGGGGAAGGCTCGTCACAGTCAGTTCATCTGCTTCAAACAATGTAGGAAGGCAGTCATTGTAAAGAAAAAAAAAAGATTTAAAAAACCACTAAAATGTTTAAGGGAGATCCTCTATGTTGAGTCAGCTAGTGCCTATGTTTGATAGTGCTTCTTCTTCGTCTTCACGTGTCTTTGTGCTCACGTGGAGCAGAGGGTGATGCTGACCCCCTCTCCTATCCAGCAGGCGGGGAACAGCTCCTGGCTGAAGGCACAGTGGAAGGCGTGGAGCCTGGTCTGCCCGTCTCCGTAGTAGGTGAGCGTCCCCGCCTCGTAGTCCAGCAGCATGCCGATGCGGCTGTGCTGGGAGTGGCCGGCCAGGGTCTCCCGCCGGCCGTTGTGCCAGGCGCTGAGCTGATGCTCGTCCAGCTGCAGGCTCCAGGACAGTTCGTTCATACCCACCATGCACCTCTTGCCCTTCTCCTTCCTCGGGATGGTCTCGTAGGTTACCTGATAAGAGGCGAGGGAGAGGATGCAGGTGAGCTCTGATGCAGACTCTGACTGTAAACACTGACAGATCAAAGTCCTCAAACTGCTGGCAGCAGAGGACATGCTACATCTGTTTAGACTGCAGGCAAATCAGATTTGTTTCTCTTTGACAGAGACTGTGTGGACTATTATTTGCAAGTCATCAGATTGGATTTATGTCCAGACATCACCAACTCATCTGCATGGGTTACTGTTGCAAAGATGTAAACAGAACGCCCGCTGACTTTGTCTGATGCGGCGATAAGAGGCTGGTATCCCAGTGCTCCCCACATGTGTGGCAGTAGCTGATGGCAGCAAGGGGTGAACGACTGCCTTTTTTTTGTCTTTTAAATGCATGTCTCCTTTTGTATCATTCTGTGTCCCCTTTCTAAATCTGGAGGTTTTTGTGGGTCCATGAATGCAGTGCAGGCAGAGCTCTCCATGAGTTCTTTTTGTCCTCAGCAGCATTTTGTGACTCAGGGGGTGGATAATTAACCTGTTAATCCCTTCAGAGCTGATCAGACTGATAAATGACAGGAGCACCTGCTGCAAGTAAATGCAAACTTTTAGACTCAGCAGACTGAATGGTTATGTTTCACTTTCAATCATCTAAAAATCTGCTGCTCCATCTGAGTCCAGAGTACACTCTGCGCTCCAAGAGTGGTGCGATCAATAACCATACAGTATATATGTCAAAAGCGCTCTTAATAAACAGTCCAGCTCCAAAAATAGATAGTGGCTGCAGATGACTGTTTTTTTAAAAGGTATTTTTTGGCTTTTCTGGACTTCATTTGATAGGACAGCTTAAGAGATGACAGGACATAAGGATGAATGTGGGGATGACATGCAGCAAAGGGCCACCAGTCGGACTTGAACCTGGGACCGCTGTAATGAAGACACACAGACTCTGAGTATAGGGTATGCACTCTTGCAACTGAGCTACCCGGCACCCCAATGGTGGCAGATGTTGTTAATTGTGGCAGACTGCCACAAACAAATGAATGTGTGGGAAACCCTGTATCCATTATGCTCGGTACCTCCATTACTCGGGATTTGACATCATCGCTGTGTCGCATTGCAAGTGACGCAAAAGACACTTTGGAATTTTTTCTTTTGCTGTCCAGAGTTTTTCAAATCAATCTCAGTAAACACATTCAGGATGGCAGTTTGAACAAGGCCATCCGGGGACCAAAATCTCATGTAAATCCATCCTATGGTTGTTGAGATACTTCAGTTTGGTGAACCAACAGACTGACATTGCCATCCATACAGCCCAATTATTCATGAAAAAATCTTATGCCAAGGTCATCCAAAATGACTGTGGTGCTTTGTGAAAGTAAAATTTGTTTTTGGAAGATTTGTCTGTGGCAGGCAAGGATTACTTGCAAAATCCTTTTTTATTGCACTGTTTAACTGCCTCAGTTATAAACTCTTTTATCTTTGAAGTTTGTCAGACTTTGCCTGTTTCCATTCTCAGTGACCATCTGTCAGTCAAATCAAAGCTAACTCTTGGCTCCAACTCAAAGTAAAATGATTTTTCTTGTAACAGCTGTTCACAGTTCCTTCCAGATACTGTGTAAAAGAATCAAATCATGATTCCTGTTCAAATGTTCCTGAATATCAGAACTTTCATGAATGACTCTCAGAAAGAACAGCATGCGTGGTACATTACCCCGAGGTATGCCCAAGGCTTGGACACCTCCAGCTCCCAGTAGTGCTGTCCGTGTGTGAAGCCTTGAAAGCAGAGCACCTGCCAGGTGTGATCGAAGCGGAATTCGTGGGCTGGGACAAGGCGTGGCCCGGAGGTCAGGTGCTCTGCCCTCCGGTTCTCCTGGGAAAGAAACAGGTGCCCGTTGGCCGTACGAGGGTCGAAGGTCAGAGAGCATCGGTCTGCGATGAAGAGGAAAGAAATCAGATTGGTCACTGGAATAAAGTGTTCTTTGTGACCTTTGCTGTCTTCATCTCTGACTGCTATAAGTTAAAGCCATCCAAGCACCCCTTGCTGCTGTTTTGCAAATTAATTACATTCAAAAGAAGCAGTTAATCAGGTAAATACTTGGGACAAAAACGGTCTAAAATGTTAGAATAGACTTACAAGCACTGAGGCCCTCCTTCCCACCAGGGTGGCACGGAGCAGCCGGGCTGGGAACCACAGCTAGGACCGGCCTCTTATCCTGAGGAGAACCTGGGGACCGATAGAACACGGCACAAAGATTTGGGAAATAAACTGTTGGCAAATCAAGCTGAAATACTGAAAGAGGGGAATATCGTTCTCTAGGTTATGTTACCATCTTTGTCTGGACCCATAGCGGCGCTCACAGCTTTCTCCAGGTCCTCACACACCAGCTTGGAGACTCGGGACAGGACATCTGTGACGCTGTTTAATCGATCTTGAAGGTTTGACGAAACATCGGTGGGAATATCTTTGAAACGTGGAACTTCTATGACCATTGATTCCTGTTAGGAGACATGAATTTAAAAGACGACCGTGATGATTTGGCATTTGATGATTTTCTTCCTCTCTCGTGTTTGTAAACGGGGGAAATCTGAGTGTTTCTTCTGGGTTCAACAGTCACATTACATTCTTTCCATTTAAAGGAATGTTTGGCCATTTTAAACCTTTAACCCATTTTTCTGACTAATAGGGAAAACATGTTTTGAAATATGTCCAGTTTTGAGCGAGAGGGCAGCAGCAGGGTGCAATTTAACCACTCAGGGAATAATGCACCCTCAATATATGTATATTGTTTCTGTCAACTTTGACTGAAGTGTATTGTACAATGATAAAATGACAGATTATTTAAATGGAGTCTGGTGGGTTTGGTGATGGTTTCTCTTTAGAGAAACATGGTCCACTTTCATAGAATTCACTCTCATTCTCATCTTTTTCATAAATACTATCGCAAATCTCTTCCCTCTGAATTAACTACTCTTTCAACTTTAGATATCTGGACTAAAATAGGTGATGTGTTGATAACTCAGGTTATTTTGAACAGAATAAGTGCCTTAAAAGGTGACATTGTTGAGGAGATGGTTTTTCACTTGCTAAATGAAGATTTACACATCTTATTTTCTGTATTTAAATTTGTGTGAATATGTACATTTTTATATGTGTATATGCTTCACCTGCCTATTTTTCCATTTCATTTATTTATATGGACAAAACACATTAATCACCATTTGTGAAAATGTGCCAGTGGTTAGCCAGCTGGCTCATTTTCAACTGCAGTCCTTTGGCAAGAAACATTTAAAATACATACCTATATATTTTGTTTTTTACACATGTATGCATGTCTGTATATGTATATGCAGTACAATTTTATACTAGGTATATTATTTTGTGGTTCAAATTGTGATAACAATTATAGTGTATTATTTACTTTTACTTTCTCGAAATATATATTTTTCATATTTCAACTGTTATCGTTGTTGTCAGCATTATTATATTTGTAATCTCATTCTTTTAATTTCTTATTACTATTATTATTTTACCTATTTATTTAGTTATTTATTTGTTCCCCTATTTATGTACTTTTTGGGGGTCTGGGGAGGGAGAGATATGAGTTTGAATGTTACTATTTATAATTATATACACTGAAAAAAAAAAAATTACGTTTTTAAAAAGGGTCTTTCTCTGTAGGGGCCCTTACCATAATGTTGTAAGACACTTAGAGTAATGATTTGAGCCTGTCAGTGGCAAAAACAAACACTTGCAAAAAGTGGATGTGAAGTGACCATGCGAGCGTGCCCCTAATTGTTACATTGCATCCCGTTTCTCAATGTTGGACCAATTTCAAAAATTGTTGTTTGCATAGTCACTTACAAACAAAAACATGGAAAAATCAGGGCCAGGTTGAAAAATACCAAACTTACTCTTTGAGTCAAATAAACGACAGTGTAAATGCAGGGGTACAAACCTTGATGAGCTCTGTATCAGGGAGGTTATGTACAGCTGCGATCTGTCCCTGGCTCTCTTGGAGTATCTGGGAGCGCTCCTGGAGTTCGGCTACCCGTGCCTCCGCCTCGGAGATGGCAGTTTCTTTCTGCGCCTCGATAAAGTGCTCTGTAGCCTGCTGCTTCTCAGCCAGTATTCTGATCAGCGTGGAGAACTTGGCGCTTACCCAGCTGGAAGTCTGCTGAAGAGTCACCTGTTGAATGGAAAATGTAGAATTTGGGAACACATGGTTAATGGTTTTCAGTCTTTGTTCTTTGCCTTTGTAATTCTGCTACAGTAACAGCAAGCTTCAACTGCAGCTTCGTCAGTTAAGACCTGAAAATTTCTTATTTCATTTACAAGTCTCTGAGGATATGTAGGAAGCATAATGATTGCCTGGTTTCAGATAAAAATTTGGCCCTAACTATGAGACAGCTGCAAGAAGTGGTGAGCTGTGCCAGTGTGGTTAGTCAACGAGAAATAATACTGAAAAACACAGTCTTAAAGGGACAGTTCACCTCAAAATTAAAAATATATGTTTTTTCTTTTACCTGTAGTGCTATTTATCAGTCTGCATTGTTTTGGTGTGAGTTGCAGAGTGATGGAGATATCGACTGTAGAGATGTCTGACTGCTATCCAATATAATAAAAGTAGAGGGCACTCAGCTTGTGGTGCTCAAAGTGACAAAAAATTAATCTGAAAAACTCAACAGCAACGTCTCTTTCCAGAAATCATGACCCATCGACTCAAGATAATCCACAGATCTTGTTGTGAGCAGCTTTATTTTGGACCTATTTTCTTTTTTTATCTAGACTGATAAATAGCACTTGTTTGAAGCATAGTGACACATCTCTCCTTCTTTAAAAAGGGGAAATTCTTAATTATTACCTTAGCTTGATTGATATTCTCAGCCAATTCATTTATACTTTTCTGCGTCTCTTCAGTGAGTTTCCCCACCTCCTTGCTCTTCCTTTCCAGTAGCAGCTGTAAAAAAAAAAAACAACACTTCAAATAGAGACACAAATGATGCATTTTCCATAGTCATGCTGGAATACAGTGGACAGTGTTATAACTGGAATGGCAATCTATGCTTCAAAACCATGGAAGCAACTGTAATGACACTGTGTTACTGTACCTCTTGACTTTCCCTTTCTGCCTCCAACATAACCTTTTCGTGGTTTGCACATTCAGAAATGCCACACTCGCAGCACACGGACATTTTGTCCTGCCTGCAGTAGTAAACCAGAGGCTTTTTATGGCGGTCACACAGCAGCATGGCTCTTGCCCCGTCGCTTCCCCTCATGATTGCCTCTCTGCAGGAGGGGCCGATGTTGTTTGCAGCCTCAGTCAAGACCGACAAGGACACATTACGCCTGAGAACGGGCCTGGTGTCAAACTCCTGGTTGCAGAATGGGCACTGAGGTCCGATGTCAGACTTGCTCTTGGTGTCCCAGTGAGTGGTGATGCATATTTGACAGAAGGTGTGACCGCAGGGGATGGTTACGGGGACCCGGAAACGCTCCAGGCATATGGCGCAGGTCAGGTTTGGATTTTGAGACTCCATCTCTGAAGGAAGAGAAGACATCTCTGTGGGGGGAAAAAAAAAGAAAAGAGAGAAAATAGTTATGATGTGATAGAACAACATATTAATGTGTCATATCTGTAACACACTGTGACATTAATATAGTTTAACACCGTGACCTGTCTGTTGTAATTACGAGGTTACAAGGAATAGTAATAGCAATTTTTCAGTGGGGTTGGATATATATATAGTATATATATATATATATATATATATATATATTTTATGGTGGGATTCAAAAAAAAATTGTTGCTGAGGAGTCCACAGCTGTAAATTTCTTAGCTCCCATGTCAAACTCCAGCCTATTTCTCCAAAACTGGTGGCGTGCTGACTGACTTCTACTGCTGCTAACATACTGTCTATGGATAAATAACCCACACAACCCCACTTCAAAAATTCTAAACTGTTCCTTTAATATCATATTGTAAGCCCTTCATATAAACATAGCTCAAGAGGGCAGAAAAAAAGACTTATTTATTCTCCCATTTTTTGTTATTGCCGGTTATCAGACTGTGCAACAGCAAAGCCGCTGTCTAACAGCAATACACGGCTGAGCTCAAATGATAACCACACATTAACTTAGCCAAGTGGAAGGAGAAGCTAACGTTAGCTAATGTTAGCCTGACATCAAGTCACGTTATTTAGGATTCTCTGGGACAAATAATGGTCAAAATATTAAACCCGGTTGACGGTTTGACTGTAAAATAGCTAACATTTATACACGCAACACTGTGAACAACACAAATCGTCAAAATATTTATCCTTACCACTCCAGCAGATACATTCGTTTACTGCATCTGTGTGAATATCGTCTGATGAAGCTTCCCTGATGACGTCAGACGTAAAATTGACGCCTTCACGTGCTGCCGGGGGGAAAAAAAAGCACAAAACAAAAGCCACATATAAACCAACTGGAGTATTTTATTTGTAACAATGATATTCACTGTTTTCCGTTATTCATTTGCTGCAATTTAATATTACAATGCATGAAATTTGGTTTAACAATATCTAATAATAACTCACAAATCAAAGAGTATAACGTTATATTTCAAACGCGATAGGTGTGTGTTAAATGAAAGAAAACATATTCTATGCGTTACCGTTTTTGTCTGCCAGTAGACTACATTTACTCATTACTACAGGATAAAAAAAAGTTAAACGTTTTTTCTACTTTCGAATTTGTACACAAGTTAATTTACAGAAATACATAAATATACATTGACAAAAAAGCAAAATTCGAAAAAATAAAAAGCAAACAAGAAATAGCATTCACGTTACATACCGCGATAGTTTATGTTTCATGTGTCATATAATAACCGTTCAATGATTTAATAACTGATTCTTTACATCAGATGATATCATACCATAAGTTAATAAAGTACTTTGTTGCTGAAATTCATTGATAAAATGCAGGAAAGTCGGTTTAGTTTATGACTTTTTTTATGAATATGGAATTGAAAAGTATAAGTATAGAATGAAACCAATCAGATTTATTTCAACATTTATCTTATCTTTTTCGAGTTTCTTTTCTTTTCTTTAAAAAAAAGTTGGCAACGTTCTGGTGTATAGACTAAATATTACAAAAGTCCAAAATAACAAATTCTTACCATAAGTTAATATAGTACTATGTTGCAGAAATGTATCAATAAAACGCAGGAAGTCGGTTTAGTTTCTGACCCTTTTTTTCTTATGAATATGGATTTCTTTTTAAATACTAAAGTTATATGTTAAACAACTTCAATCTTATCTTGATTTAAGAAGAGCATTACATCAGTCATATTTATGTTGTAAGTATAGCATTAACAAACATTTATTTCAACATTTCTCTTATTTTTAGAAAGTTGGCAACATCAATTCAAACTGCTCTGGTTTACTGGCTATGAATGGAAAAATAAGTAAGAAATACATTCTCTCTCCCAGTCCACAAAATCTCATTCATAATCAGTATTCAGCGTCATTCCAACACAAGCTTTACATAATAAATGTAATGTGTATTATTGTATAAGAAAGACCAACAAACATCTAGATGGAGGGGAAGTAACATAACTTATTTTGTTGGTAAGTTTTTTTTGTTACAGCAACTATCGTTTAATATATTGGTTACTCCTGTATGAATAATTTACACGCAATCTTAAAATTAAAAGGTACATGTATCTACAGCCTGACTGTTTTTGCTTTTTCTCGGCCACCGTAGCTTCTGGAAAGAAAAAAAAAAAAAAAATCATTCCAAGATGGCGCTGCGCTCGGTTTGCGCCGCTGCCTTGCTCACTGGGAAGGATTTAGGGGTCAATAATGTGAGGACGCTTGTCACAAACAGGTATTGAAACGTTATTGCTAAATGATGTTGTATTTACATGTTGGAAATTCGTGCTTGTGCTCCAGTACCGCATGTTTGTTGTGTATGTTAGGTTCTGTCCGGTAGAAGCAGCCCGCCGCTGCATGCTCTCCTCCTGTGGAGAATAAAGTCCACAGAAAAATATCAACTTTTAATATTAACTAAGTGGTGACGTGGTGGGAAAAAGGAGACATTTCTAAGGAACAACATCTCGAAAATAGTAGCCTAACAGTGTCAGTACAGACGGACAGTAATGTTGTGTATTTATAAGGACAAATTTGAGGACGCTTACATTGCTATTTTATAATTTTACTACTTATTACTACAAATATTAGAATTTTTATTCCACTATATCATTTATCTGGTAACTTTAGTTGCCAAACCCACTTAGGATTATTAATACATTGCAATGTACAAATCATTTAAAGTCATTAAATTTAGCTCTATCTTTATCATCTGGAACATTAATCCTTTGAGACCTGAATCAGTTTTTCTGATGCCTTTCATATACATTTCAAAAACATGAAAAAAAAAGCAATAAGAAAAAAATGGGTTAAAGGTGACAAAAAAACAAGATAAATAAAAAGAAAAAATAAATATTTTAAAAAGAGAGAGAAGAGGAAAATTAAAAGTTCTAAAAAAAACCTATAAATATGGGCACGTTTATATTTAAGATTATACATTTAAAATGATATTACAGGGTATATGTTTGTATGTTTGTTATATATATATATATATATATATAATATTTTATTTTAGATATTAAGAGATTAATTGTTGTTTTTTACTTTTGCTAATTTTCCCATAATTTTCTAACTGTTTATTCCCTTTTTCTGGTAAATTTTGGGTCATTTCTTGTTATGTTTCTCATTGCCCTCTTCCTATGCTTTTGAAAGAAATCACTTAGGTTTCAAAGGGTTAAAGGAATGAATACATTCTGCATCAATAATTATAGTATATACCTTTTTTTTTCTTAAATGGGCCATTCAACAAAATGAGTATTTTTACTTTTGGTTCTTTAAGTGTAATAAAATGAGTCACATTTTAAATGCAGAACTTAATTTGCAACATTTAGTATTTCTGCAGTGTGGTTCAGTTCAACTTTTACTTAAAGGTGTAGTTCACCCCAAAATCAAAAATACGTATTTTTCCTCATACCCGTAGTGCTATTTATCAGTCTAGTTTGTTTTGGTGTGTTTCTGAGTGTTGGAGATATCAGCCGTAGAGACGTCTGACTTCTCTCAGCTTGTGATGCTCAAAAGGACAAATAAATTACACTACAGGTTAGAGGATAAATGCATGTTTTAGTATGGGATGAACTGTCTCTTTAAGGAAAAAGTGACCGTTTTGTAACTAACTCATTATTGGGGCTGTTTCCACATGACAGCATTCCTCTGCAGACGGGTCCGTCCTTTGGGTCCAATGCCAAATGCAGAGATTGACTATAAAAATCTGAAGTCATTGGAGAAGTATCGCAGCTATGAACCTTACTACAAACAAGCTCAGGCGGCGAACAAAAAAACAGTTTGGTGGAAGACCTACAGGAGCTACGTGGAAAAAGCTGACCCCGAGCATGGTGAGCATGAGACGGTGTGAGGAAACTGTGGCTAAATGATCGGTAAATTTCACAGTTTGAATGATTCTTAATGTTGTTGCAGGGGAAGAGCGAGTGGACATTGGACTGCCGTACTATGCACCCAGTCGAGAGGAGAGGAAGAGGAGGCAGGTGATGAGGGACAACAAGAAGAACGCTGAGCTGGAGAGGGCTTTACGTCTGCGCACTTGTAAGCTCCTACACACTCACCATAAAGGTATTAACCGAGCTTTTAACTGATGAGCGAACTGTTTCACTTTTCTATCTTTATTTAAACAGTTAAGATCCCTCTGGATCGAGTGCAGGAAGTCTGGGAGAAGGAAAACGCTCTATTTCATATAAAGAGACTTGCAGACCACTACGCGGTCTTCAGAGATCTCTTCCCCATGGCATACTTTCTGCCTCAAGTCTTACTCCGGGTCTGCTACGGCCAAGACAACAGTGGTCAAGTGTATTATGGGAATCGGCTGACACCGACAGAAGTACGTAGAAGGACCGGAAGTGTCCTAATCTCACCTATAATTTATATTCTAAGGCTCAATTCCACCACTTTCTTTCTGCCTCCACCGCATCCTGCATTCCAAACATCTTTATTATACTCACTTTTCTGCTCTGTACTCACCTCTATATGTCTTCCCTGACTGTATTTTTTTGCCCTGTCTTTGCTGTGCGCGTCTCTCCAGGCAGCGTCTGTCCCTCAAATCAGCTTTGATGCAGAGGAGGACTCCCTGTGGACACTTCTGCTCACCTGTCCAGGTCTGCATCAGCTAACACAGGATGCCACAAGATTGTGATAGTCAGCAGGCATCTACACTGCCTTTAAGAAATGAATCAATACAATATGCAATGCAATATAATAAGAATAATATTTGATTGTTTTTTATTTTATTTTATTTTATTTTTGTTGGTAGTTGATTGATTGGTGAATGTATTTTTATTGTCTTTTATTGTTAATGTATTTGTATTTTTGTATTACCATTAACATTTTTTTTTAAATTTGTTCACTTATTTATTTCATTGATTACTATAATTACAATTAATTTTTATCACTTTGGTTAGATTTTCTTGGACCCCGGGAAGACTAGCTTGTCGCCTAGGTGTCAGCTAATGGGGATCCTTATAATAAACAAATAAATTAAATGAAATAACAGATTCTCAGCGTTAACAGATGGCCTAAAATAATGTATCTTCTTTTTCAGATGAGCATCTTCTGGATAATGAGGCAGAATACATCCACTGGCTGGTGTGAGTACTTAAAGTCAACTATGCTTTTATTTATAAAGCATAATTGAAGACAACGCAAACTGACCAAGTTGTTTTTTTTCATTAGGGTTTAAAAATACAGTTAAATAATTGACGTACATGCGTTACAGTTTCACTTTTGTCAATTTGTGTATAAGTGGGCATTTCAGTTCAAATGAAAGGAACTACAACATTTAAAGCATTTAATATAGCAGCTTACTGCTGTTTATTATGTTAAGATATGGTGGTGTGATGGCATCCAGAGCAATAGGCCTGGGGGGATATGTAATATTTCATTAAGAGAAACCGCAGACTGACCTCTGGTGGTGCGTGCTGTGCACTACATACAATGTTATTAGATAGAGGATTGCCGTTTGTAAGTGCAGTTTTTTAAAAAATAAGCACTACAGCCTTGAATGATCTGTGTGTCTGTAGAGGGAACATACCAGGAGGAGCGGTGCAGGCCGGAGAGGAGCTGTGTCACTACCTGCCCCCGTTCCCTGCCAAAGGGACAGGCTTCCACCGCTACATTTATGTCCTCTTCAAGCAGGACGCACCAGTCAACTTCCAGGAGGATGTCAGACCGTCGCCATGGTGAGCACTACACTTAATACACAGACAGGAAGCTGATGCTCTCAGTATTATTTGCATCATTAACATATACTTGTACAATACTTACTTTTTGTGATGCTTCATCCATGTAATTCATCCAAGTGTGTAAGAAGTAACTTTTTACACAAATCAACCTTATTTTTTTAAACTGCCAATGATTGTAAGCATTTGCCCCTCCCCAGCCACTCTCTGGCGGATCGCACATTCAAGACCGTGGATTTCTACAGAAAGCACCAGGACAAAATAACACCTGCAGGCTTGGCCTTCTTCCAAAGCCACTGGGATGAATCTGTCACCGATACCTTTCACAACACACTCAGTGAGTCACACTAATGCTCACAAACACAGCACAAGTTTGGTCTTTTGACGTCATATTAGCATTTCTTGATTTTAGGACAAAAAGATTGTTTTTGTCTTTCAATAATGAATTCTAACTATTGCATCTTCTCCCTGCAGACATGAAGGAGCCGGTGTTTGAGTTTATCCGACCTCCAGTGTACCACCCCCCACAGGTCAAATACCCTCACCGACAGCCGCTACGCTACCTGGACAGATACCGAGATGGAAAGGAGCACACCTATGGAATATATTGATCATGAGACGCACGCTCACGGAGCTGAAAATACACAACTATTTGCAAATGTGGAGTCATGTCCGACATATTTATGTTAAAAAAAATAAAGCATTTTTCAACTGTGCTGAGACTGCATTATGTTTACGCTGTCAAGGTTATATTTTTGGTCTTATAGGATCATATGTTAGTTTGTTAGATGGAAACACACAGCAGAATATTTCACATATTTCAATACAATTTAATGTGGTGGACATCATGGCTTTTTTTTCTTCGCAGTCTCAGAGATGTCAGTTTAGGTGGCAACCTCATATTAATTAGGAATGGAGTTACAGGCTCATATTTGTCAAACTGCCAAAAGAGACATTTTGAAATGAAAGGGGAATTCCACTTTGTTTTCACACCAAAGTTTGTTTACAGTTCTTGGGAAGTACTACTTTTTTGCTTGGCTGGAATTCCTTAACTTTCACTTCCACTTAAACTGCCTGCTCTTTTCTACACTTTGACACTAAAAACATGCCAAGTTTAGAGGAAGATTTCTTGTGTAGATTTTTGTAAATTCTCCTCTCTTTTGGAAAATTCTGCATTATTGTAAACAACAACATCACAGTTTTTGGTGTCAAGCAGGTTAATGCTAATTTTCCATCATGCAGCCCTTAACCCCTTGACCTCTAAGCAAGCTGACTTGATTTCTTTCAAAAAGACCCCGAAATTAGCAAGAAATTAGTAAAAAGTACAAGCAATGTATGTACCAGAAAATTAGTTTTAAAAAAGTTTAAGTCAACAAAGAAATGACAGTTTTAAAAGTGCTTAAAAATTACAATAATTCTGTCATATGATTTTAAATATGTAATCGTGATAATTAAAATTATAGGTTTTCCCTATATTATTTTTAATTTTTCCTAGACATTTTCCCGTGCTTTTTAAAAATCATTTTCTAAATCTACTAAATTCTTGTTATTCGTGGAACATTTCCAAGTTACTGATTGCCTGTTTTCCCATGTTTTTGAGAGATACTGTACCAATTTGCTCGGGATTCAAAGGTTAAAACACTTGTGAAAGGCAGGTGAAAGCAGCACAAGAAAAGGGGTTTTGCTTCAAGTTTCAAAGGGTTCAAAACATAAGGATACAACATAATGACATTGTATGGTAATGTGTCACGAAAATGAAATCTCAGATAGATTGATGCAGTCTGCACTGACATTCATTAAAGTTAAGGGTTATCCACCTTTCCAGGACTTTTTAAAAAGTCAACAAAGTTGTTCTTGGCTCCAGTTTAGAACGGCTGCTATGTATTTTGCAAACCACCAGGTGCCACTGTGCTACCTGATTGTAAGGTCTCGCAGCTTCAATTTTTTTTTTGCGCAGAAAAAAAAGGCCTCAAAGCTACATATAGCTTCATCCACCCATCACTACACATTAGTACATGGAGGTTGGAAATAAATGAGAACTAAATACCAGCAAGTGTGTAACAATATTACAAACAGTAATAATAAAAACAATTAGCAGCAGTATGTAAGTATCTAAAAATTATAAGATGTATATAGATGATGTATAATGTGTTTAGCATGTAGTGTGCAAAAAAATAGAAATAACAATCAATTAGCACTAATATGTAAGTATTTCAAATTATAAATATGTATAATGTGTGTAAAAACACATACATTTGTGCCATATGCTATCATGCATTTTTTGCGCTTAACATTATGAATGTAACAGTTTTGTTTGCACAGTGTATTTTAGACTTATTGAAGGAGCTGAGCTGGAAATTCCAAGATTAAACAAAAATACACACTCTTGCCCTAAGTTATGCCATATGCATGAACGCAGCCAAAATTATATATAAAAAAAGAGGATATAAAGTGGGTAAAATGTGCCACAAACAAATTATGTGAATCACATAAATACATTACATTATATACATTACATGCATTTAATCATCTGATCAGTTGTATTTTGTTTGTCACAGGAAGGGCTGAATGTCACCTGACTCTATATATCAAGAGAGACAATTAGAGCTGATGAGCAGCAGCTGTGCCAGCTGCATGATGGTTTTAAAGCTGACATGTGGCTGTGCCACATGTTTTCTGTGGCTGACAGAAGCAATGGCAGCTATGTGGGGCTTGCTTGTTTGTGTGCTGGTTGTTTGGATCACTAAAGGTTTATATATTTCTTTTGTTTTATGCTTTAAAATAAGTGGGGTTTTGCAAATTTAAGGTTTAGTACCCAATGCCTGAAATGTAATTTAGCTGTAAGAAGTTTGATATGTGGCATCAAACTGCAGGAACATTTGATTAACAGCAACTTCACTGTCTGCAGGCTCTAGTGTGCCAATTGGTGGCACAGATGAAAGACTTGAGAATGGGCAGCAGAGGAGAGTTAGAGGTAAGAACATGAGTGACACAATCTTTCAGGAGCTACTTTCTGACACTAACTGAATTTCTCCTGCACTACAGAAGCCTCTCCCAATGATATCTCCATAAAGAAAGCCCTTGCACTACTCCAGTCAATGGAGACCATGTTGGAGCATAACACCAATGACGGTGAGCAGCTTTTATTGGAAAAAATAAGTTTTATGTGGAGGGAAGGTTCTTGGTCTCACATTTTAATGCTTTGTCTGGCTTTTGATATTTGAACAAAAAAAGTACAACAAAATATCTTAATCTACAATGTCAGTAATACAGCTACTGTTGTATGTTTAAACGCATACAGACAGTTATTGTAGTACAGACTGGTCTATGTATTATGACCATACAGATGCATTAAGAGCTCAATATTTTTGTCATGTAATAAATAAAAAAAATTAAAAAAAATTGCTTACTTTAAAATCAAGTTCTTAGCAGTGCCAAAGTCAAGAGAAGTTGTACATCACTCAATTATTTTAGTTCTCAATAGTCTTTTAAAATGTCTTCAGTACAACTGGAAACCAATGAAGTGGAAGCTGAGGCATCAGTTGGCCACCTGAAACTTGTACAACAGATCAAACCCAAAGATGACAAACCCATGACAAGCGGCAATGTGACCAGTGTGACGACGGCGGCACCCAGCATGGACCAGGGGCACAACGCTACAACGGCGGCACCCAGCATGGACCAGGGGCGCAACGCTACAACGGCGGCACCCAGCATGGACCAGGGGCGCAACGCTACAACAGCGGCTCCCAGCATGGACCAGGGGCGCAACGCTACGACGGCGGCTCCCAGCATGGACCAGGGGCGCAACGCCACGACGGCGGCTCCCAGCATGGACCAGGGGCGCAACGCCACAACGGCGGCTCCCAGCGCACTGAAACGTCGCCTGAAGGTGGTGCAGCCACTGTGGAAAAAGTGGGCGAAGTTGAAAACCCAGAACCATCAGACTCAGATGGTGACATTTAGAGTCAATGGAAAAAGTAGGGAACAGGTATGGGGTTCCATGCAAGAGTTAATTTTTGCATCTACAGATGTTTGTTTCTGCATGTACCTGCTATTGGCTCTACTTTAAATAAAACTCTAAAACTGATAAATTTGTGTCCTTATTCTGGGTGGGGGTACAAAGTTTTGTCTGCACTGTAAAATATGACAAGTTGATTTTTCTTTTTAAACGTATATTTTTCAAGGTAGAATGTTTCCTAGATGAGTAAAATAAGATTTGTGGCTGAGAGATAAAATGAGTCAAGTTTGAGGCAGCTAAATGTAAAATTGTTCACCTGTAGGCTGGTTACTCAGATATTAGCATTAGTCAAATGAAAATCCAATATGGCTGCCTTGGTAAAATGGCATTGACATTTTGCAGCACTTTGAGTGTTTGATTAGTCTTTTTGCCACCACTTGTTCATTGTTTCATAGTTTATTTCATGATAAAATTACTATATATTTGGAGTCTGGGTTTGGGGATAAGGATTTTGGGACAATTTGTTGCTTCTTTTAGAAGGATCTCTCAAACAAGAGTATCTCTGTAGGGATCATTTACATGCTGCTGTCAGACACTTAAAATAATCTCATCCTGTCAGTAGCAAAACAAACATTTAGTGTACATGAAGTGACTGTACAATTGCCCCAAGTGGTTACATTTCAGCCTGTCTTACTGCTTATGGCTGTGGTGCTCTTGCTTAATATTAAACCAATTTAAAAAAAAAAAAAAAGATTTGTCTTGTCAGTCACTTTGACACAAAAACACGAGAAAATAGGGTCCAGGTTGAACAATACCTTAGTTACCCTTTAACTTTGAGTCCAAAAACTGACGGTCAGTTCCTCAATTCTTTCTGTACTTTACCTATGTATCTAAATTGTGTCATCTTGAAATACTTCATATTTATTTTGAATTCAAATAAATAAATAACTAAATATAATTTAATTAAAGATGTTTAAATATCTGTAACACAAACTATAACCTAAGCGGACATGGTAAACATTTCTGACGCTACCCTGAGAAACAGGATAAAAGATACATTTTATTTTATATCAAATATATTCAAGATGGTTAACATCATTATATGAAGTGTGAGTGCAAATAGTATAAAAACATAATCAAAGCACAACTTAGTTTTTACTCTTTAACATACAAACAGTATATTACAGTACATAATATTATTAATGGAATCCATTAGACTTCTGTTAATTTCAGGTTAGTGCAACAGGAGGCCACAGCTCAGTCTTTCAGTGCTTTAGATTAATACTGTGGAACAAGGTACTGACTGAAACAATGAGACAAAAGGGGGTAAACTACTGCACCTGCTAGCTTTTATTATATACCATGTATGAATAAAGTCCCAGTTAAGTGCTTCATAATGCCATTGTGTCATTTCTTTTCTGTACCCATCTTGGTCAGTCATTGATCCCCGTCAGTATGGTTAACTGTTGGTATTTTACACTGCTGCAGATACTCAGTGTGCAGTGCTCACCTGTCAGCAGTTTCTTTTGTTATTTTCGAGCCTCCTGCAGCATTTCCTCCACAGTCAGTAGTTTTTCTCTGGGTTTCCCAGCAGCTTCACCTCTCCTCATCTCCACACTGTCAATCTTCTCCCAGTCTGAGAAAGTCACTGGTTTCACTCCTACAGGCGATAAAATACAAATAAACATTGGCTTATAGTGTTTTTTGACAACAGAAACCTTTTGGGCAAATTAAAAAACATGCATTTAAAGGAGCTCTAAATGACATTCAGAGCATTTAACAGCAAACTGCTACTCGCTATGTTGAGATCTAAGGGGAGTAATGGCATCCTGATCAGAGTGAAGTCATGCTACCTCTGTGTGTGTGTGTGTGTGTGTGTGTGTGTGTGTGTGTGTTGTAAACCAACCTTCTCTTTTTTTTGTTGAGGTAGGCCATCATGAGTTGAAGACTGAAAACTCAGAATTTTTTTTTTGCTCTTTCTCATCTATTCTGATAGGTCCTATGATGTGCTGACCAATAAAAGTTTCATGCAGCCTTTCTGTAAATTTATTTTAGCTATTTAGATGAGTGATTATAAAAAACTTCAATTTAAAAAAGTAGTGAATCAGCCAAAGGGACAATACAGTACCTCTCTGTTCCAGCAGAGCACTGATGCTTTGTGAACCAGGTTTGGCAGCAGATACATCCAGTGTTCCCGAGTCCATGTCCTCCACCAAGGATCGTGCAGTATCAAAACTATTGTTCATTGTGGTGGCGATCACACCAGTGGGGCCTGTTTTCAGCCAGCCACTGCAATATAGACCTAGAAAGAAAGATAGATTTACTGCATTTTTGTAGTTTTTCTAAGGAAGGATTAAGCTTGCTCAGGGTTGTGATTTTCCAGGTATTTTCTGAGTACCCGCCGCTTCTTGAATACGGCCCATGTTGTTCGGGACAATGGCTTTGCATGGGTCAAACGGCACTGATGGATCGATGGGGAGGCTCTTGTAGCCAATGCTGCTAATGACCATGCCACAGCTCACATCCTCCACTTCTCCAGTCAGCACTGCCTTGGCTCCATCACCCGATCCCTGCTCGTACAGTGGTTACCAACTTTAACGGCTATTGTACTGCAGCTGCACGTGACTACATGAGGGATTTACAAAAGGTAATTAAATAAAATCTTGTTTACCTCCAGCCTGTTGACTGCCAGCCGGATGCCAGCTGTCCTGTTGCGGTCGGGGTCGGCCAAGATTTCAACAGGGCTCCGGAAGAATCGGAGGCCCCAAATGCGAGAGGCCTTGTTTTGCTTCTCCTGCTCCTTCTCTCCTGGGATCTCCAGGGCTGTCTTCAACATCAGCTCCGTCAGACGCTTCCTGGGCCTTGGTAAATCTGAGCATAGATACTTATGCTTAAAATGGGCACCAGTAGGCTTTTTAATAATAAGATTAAAAATAGTCACATTCAGTGGAGTCTAGCTTTAAAAAGGATGGATAAGTTTCACTTTTACTTCAGTTCCCCATCAGAATAGGCTGTCTGTTTTAAAAGTACAGAGCATACGACTGGATAAATGAGACTTGCTCGAGTTGTGTGAGACTTTGTTAACTGAGGTTTTGATATAGTTTTGCTGTTATTAGACTTGGACCCCTATGAGGCAAGCGAGAAAAATAAAGTTTTCTTTCAGAATTCAATGTAACACAGGGTGAGTTATTGATGTACAAATGGTCATTTGAGGGGTTTAGTATTCATTCATTCATTCGTCCCTGTCTCGGGACAAAGACTTAATCTGTTGGGGAAATGAACACAAATATACTGTACATTTATGTGTGTGTGTGTGTGTGTATGTGAATGTGCTTTTATCTGCATATGAGTACACAGTTTTACACAATTATTGTAAATGCATTCATCATCATGTGACCTTTGCCATTTTTTCGAAAAGTGTGTGGGTGTGTCTGAGAAAATATGAACATATGTGAAAATACTGGTTACCAAAAGACACATAGGAGGAATTAACACATACACACTAAAGAAAACCTACAATGTTTCTATTTTGGAAAACAGTTGAAACCCACAGGGTTTCATAAATTTCCTGTAAGTGTGTGTCTTTTGATGTGCTTCGGTAACCACCATCAGTCACCACTGCAGCTCTGCTAATGTTACCACCGGCAAGTTTGGCAGCGTGGAAAACGAGACCGTTGCAAACCACCAGTTTCTACCAGCATCCTTCACTTCCAGCTTATCATACTTTACAGAGATAAGATCAAGGTTCTCATAATAAGTCGAGACGAGGGGACTGTTATCACTATGAGCCTGAGTGTGCTCGCCAGTATCAGTCAGCCTAATGTCATTTCTTCAGCAAGGACAAAGACGGGCCAGAGGGTCATGAAGACAGACTATGGTATTGCATAATTCTGTACATTTTTGCACCAGCACTAAACCTCAGTCACTAAAGAACATGTGTGTTCCAGCTGTGTTACTGGTTAACAGTTTCCATTCACCTTAGCGTGTAAGGGCTATAGGTCTCAATAGGGTATGCTGTAGCGGTTAACCTCAGCAGCATTTCTTCCTTCCTTGTGACATTTTCAACAGTCGCTGCATTCGTCAAAAATCAGATTTCTTTTGAACTTTCAGCGCAGATAGTGCCTCACATGCTCTGCACTGCCACTTTGGTATAAGAAAAAGTTTGAATCTCTTTTTATGTGGCATTGCATATCATAAATGTTACTCTTTGTGGCCTTTTGCATTGCTTTAAAATATGAAAGATGAAAAATAGTCCCCACACACCTAGTCCAAGAACAGAGGCAGTAAACAGGAAGAGCCTTTCTCAAAAACAAAGGATAAAATTTACTTTATTACCTTTAAGAGCCTCTTTGACACCCTCAAAATCAGCCGCCACCATCTCAGGTCTGGTGTTTGGCAGGTTCACCATTTCTCTGAGCTCCTGTAGACAAATACAGCAGGGATGACTGGGCTGGACTAGAAAATGATCTAAAGCTGGCAGAATGTGTCTCTCTTAGTGAATGACTGCAGTGAGTTTAAAAGATATTATATATATCTGTTCATTTATCGCTCTCTCTATATATCTTTTTATTTTATTTTATACTTTTCATATTAAAGGACAGGGCTGCTTGAGTAACAGGCTGTCTGCGAGGCGGTCTGTGAGTCAGATCCACCCTTCACTCCTTCAGCCACTCATCTAAATATGGTCACTTGTGGCTCCAAAAAAACAAGATGACGACAGCCGAAATGGTGAACTTGACATTTTAAAAACAGCAGTCCACAAAATAACAGGTGACGTCACTGTAGCTACATCCATTATTTATCCAGTCTATGGTCAAGACACAAAAGCATTATCTTGTTATAAACTAGTATGTCCCTACCACGGGTTATTGTACTTCATGGGGTACTTCTGCAGGTATCAGGGGTTTTGTGAAAATACAAAGTGAAATAGCTTAACTAATTTGAAATATCATTTAAATTTAAAACATTTAAAACACAAATTTGTGTTTATGATTTAGAAAAACATTCATAAGAGATAACAAATTGGTGCAATGATGATTTTCAGTTAATCTACTGCCACAATAAACAACAAGCTGACTGCACACCACACAGCTGCCACTAACCTCAGCTGTAACACCTTACCACTCAGAGTGTACCACAAACTAATAAACAAGCTAGCAAGCATAGATGTCAAAAATAATAAGCTAAAGGTAATGTACAAATAGTTGAAATATCTAGATTAAAAAGCATTGCAAAACAATTGTAATAATAAACTAGCGGTCGCCCTTAAAATATATCACATAATTCTTCAGGAAAACCGTGCGTGGCTACACAAGTTGTGAGGTCTTGGTGTAGTTTCATAATGGCCAAATATCATAACATTTGGGTTAGAGTGGGGTTGGAGTTGTGGTAATCAAGCAATAAGATGTTTACAGCTGAGAGATTTTTGCTTTCTCTTTAAAAGGTATATATGAGTAACAGTTTTCTCTTCAGACACACACCTTGATTGTGCACGCAATCTGTATGGGCCCGCGCCTTCCAACAATTAGCACCCTGCGGACGCGACTCTCTGCTAGAGCTTCCAGGGCCGGCTGGGTGATGTCAGTTTTCTGCAGAAAAAAAAAGAGAGATATTTTCCATGTTAGACTCTTTAATAACACTTTCCTCCTGAAAACTTGATTTCTCAGGGGCTATTTATAGTTTATCTTTATTTAAAGGATCATTTCATTATCATTTGTAATTTAGTTACTCACAGCTTGTTATGTTGGATTTGTAAAGAAAACGTTTTCTTGTTTGCCAAAACTGTGAACAAAGAATCCTTAAACGTCTTGATGAATTGAAGTAATTGTGGTCGATGTTTAAAAATGTTGTTTCTTAATGTTGAATTTAATGCGGATGCAGTAAAACTTCTGTGGGTGGCTCTTTTTTCCATTTTCTATGCAAGCATAAAACTAAATGCCACAAACTTTTTTATTTTTTATTCCACACAAAACAATGCATACTGCAGTACTGTCATCAACATGGTGATAACTGAGGGTGTACTTACCATGGACACTTGGTGATTGTCAGTATACCTAACATTTTGACATTTTTAGGGCAAGTTCCAGAAAAGCAAGAAAGTAGACCTTGAGTGGCCTTTATAAGTAATACATCATTCTGTGTAGTTGCGTTGCTTTTTTTGATATACATTTATTACTCTTTCTTATCTTAAATAACCAAGGCTGCATGTTTCTCACCTTCAGAAGGTCAATATCTGACAACAGGACTCTCGCTATGTCCAATGCAACATTGCCTTGTCCTACAATGACTGCTGTCTCACAGCTCAGGTCAGGACTCAGCTGAATGAAAAAAGACAATGATGAGAAACTGAGATTTGATGATAAAATGAGCACAACAGAAAGTAGAAACACCCGAAAAACCTGTTGTGATGATCTGTCACATGCTGTGAGCTGATGTTTTTACACATGAAACTATTGGATTTACACAGCGTACCTCTCGGCAGCTGGGCAGTCCGTTGTACCAGCCAACAAAGTCTTTGGCAGAGTGCACACCAGCCAAGTCTTCTCCCGGTACTCCCATAGTCCTGTTTCCCTCTGCCCCGTAACTCTACCATAAAATATCAGTAAAACAATGCATAAGGATCTTCAACACACACACATCATGAGAACAACTGTCTTACTGGCAGACACAGCGGTGCGTTTTTATGTTCTTACCAGTACGATTGCATGGTAGGCTTGCTTCAGCTCCTCAACGCTCACATCCTTGCCCACATTCACATTACCATAGAAGCTACAGCGTGAATGTTTGGCCGTCTGTGTGAATGTGTTGATGACGTTCTGAGGAGGAGAGAGGAAATGAAGGAAATTTGGATTAAAGGAACAGTTTACCTAAAAAAACCCAAAACATATGTTTTTCTTGTCTGTAGTGCATTAATCAATCAAGATTGTTTTGATGTGAGGTGCAGATTGTTGGAGGTATCGGCTGTAGAGATGTCTGCCTTCTCTTCAGTATAATAGAACAAAATGGCACTCGGCTTGTGGTGCTCAAAGCACCAAAAAAACACATTTGAAAAACACAACAGCAATGTTTCTTCCCAAAAATCATGACCGTGTTACTCAAGATAATCCACAGACTTTGATGTGAGCAGTTTAATGTAGGAACTATTTCTATTAAACTACAACCGCCAACCGATCACTGCCCTGAAGGAAGTGTGCATCTACTGCTTGCTCATGTAGCATCACTGAGCTAGTAAACATTACAGCTGTCGTAAGCATGAGCCTCACATCCTTGAGTAGCTGTACTCTTCCTTTTGTGTGGTAATACGGTTGGCTGGTGTAGCTCAGTAGAGAGAAAACAGTTCCTAAATAACTGTACAGAAGGAAGTGTGCATCTATTCATTGACAAGAAAATTGTGCTTGTAACAGCGCAAGGTGCAAACATTAACGCCATTGGCTAGCTATCATTACAGTTCAGCCAGGGAGGATGCTATCAATGCTTACATCTTGCACTGCCAGGAAAATGAGCCTCTTGTCCATGAGCAGATGCACTCTTCCTTCTGCGCAATAATAGGGTTGGCGGATGTAATTCAGCAGAAGGAAAATAGTTCCCAGATGAAACTGCTCACAACAAGATCTGTCAGACATCTCTACAGCTGATATCTTCAACTCACACCAAAACTATCTAGACTGACAAAAAGCTCTACAGGTAAGAGGAAAATATGCATTTTTGACTTGGGGATGAACTGTCCCTTTAATGAAATACTTGTACATGTTCAGAAATATGCTTACATGAGAATATTGATACCATGCTCATGTCTGTACATTAGATAAGCAGCTGCAACCAGCATTTTGGCAAAAAAGAAACAAATGAGCACATTCCCTACGATATTTACTACTTCTTTAAGTACAGAGACCGGAAGGAATGCAGTTTCTCCCTGAGAGTGAGCCACCTGCCCTCAACATACTTGTTTTGTTTTCCATTTCAGTGCCTCTGGGATATTTTTAATATGGGGATTTTAGAATTGCATCACACATCCTCGTTGCCTCATGCAGTGACACACCCTATCATGACCTTGACTTTGTTGTCTTACTTGATCATTATTGTTCACCTCAATATCTTCATTGTTAAAATTATTAGGTGACTGCAATTTTCCATTTTATGTGCCAGGAAGTTTGTAAGCAGGTTAGGCAAAGCAGTCGTCTGGGTGCTTTTATCATGCATTGCTACAACTGTTACAGACACACCTAGATTTAAGAGCCTGCAGGCAAGGCGGATACTTCAAACCTGTCTGCAGAGTCCTTTTTTATTGTGTAAACACAGAATAAACAGTGTTGAACATTATCTGATTTTTAATACATCTATTTAGGATCAAGGACCTTGACTTCAGGATGATCAGGGGCCACACCGAACCTGACCAGACCGAAGGGGACGGGCAGCCGCTCATAAATGTCCACCTCGACATCTGGACGAGCCTGAGAGGACACATGAATGAGACAAAACATGCTATAACAGAATCCTTTTCATTACAGTTGTTAGAAATATGACATGCATGGAAATAAGTCTCCTTCTAAAAACCTTACCCGTTAAACCCGGCTAAATCACAGGATTTAACTTCTTAAATATCATAACTTCATCATTTTATTTTTTTTTTTTTTGGTGGATGAATTTTCAAGTTATGGCAAAAAAACATGTACTGTGAGATCACAGTGACCTTTGACCACCAAATTCTCATCAGTTCTTTCTTGAGTTCAAGTGGACGTTGGTGCCAAATTTGAAGAAATTCCTTAAAGGTGTTCTTAAGCTTAGAAACACTTTAAGCATTCATGAGAATGAGACACATGCAAGGTAACTGTGACCTTGACCACCAAAATATAATCAGTTCAATGCTGAGTCCAAGTTGATGTTTGTGCCGAATTTGCTGAACCTCCCTCAAGGCGTTCTAAACAAGAATGAGACAGAAACAAGGCCACAGTGACCCTGACAAATTCTTATCATTTCATAATTTAGTCCAAGTGGACATGTTTGCCTAACTTGAAGAATTATGGCAAAAACAAGCACTTTCAGAGGATATAAATTTAGAATGCACACATGCCCTGAGTGGTTACATCGCAGCCTGTTTTATCACTGCTGGCTGAAGCCCTTTTACTCAATACTATACCAACTTTTTTTATTATACGCTAGTTAAACTTCAAAAGTGGAAGTATGAATGATAATTATTGTTGTGTTTGGTTTAAAAAATAAAGTGCTTTCCATCATTTGTCTTATTTTATTTGGATGAGATATATCACATGCTTTAAAGTAGCTCCGCAAAACCTGAGCAATATTTAGCACGACTTTTCACAGTCTTACACAGAAATCTATGTAAGGAGATCACTGCGTAGTTTGTATTAACATGGTGACTTAAATATATCAGCTTGGTCTACAGGAAGTGACTGCAACTGATTTCCTGGCCTACTTAACCAGGCCTTTGCAGTTCTAAGTATGAACATCTCTTTGAAAGACACCAACTGAAAGCTGAAGTTTAAAAGGTTCAAGCAGTCAGGGGGTGATAGGTGGATGAGGTGGAGTAGTCGAAATGTGCACACCCCTTTTTCTGTTTTGACTTCATTATTTGTTTGATGTGGGCCTGTCGGCTAAACCTTTGAAACTGCATGCAGAAAATATTTTGTGCCCGAACTAAATATTTTAACACACTTTGTGCCTGGGATATTCTAAAAAAAACAAACAAACAGAAAAAAAACATATTAATGGCTTCTTTTGGCAGGAGTTTTTTTTTTTTTTTATCACGTTGACAGTTTGTGATGAAGTTAACTTTGGTAAGGATCACAATGCAATGCATGAATGAAAATGACGGTACAGGACAACAATGCCTGTTAAGACTTGCGATATGACAAAATACATCTTAAAATCATATGTGTTACAAAAATTCTTTGTAATTTTTTGATTTAGCACGGTGGAGGGCATCCAAAAGACTTTTACAGATTTTTACAGACTTTTACAATAATCAAACAAATTTTGAAAATGTTGCACGAAGATCTATTTCATCAGGCACTTTCAATTGTGCAATGACTGTATCTCTGTTAGACTGAAACTTCGCACAGTTCAAATTTACTGTGCGCTTTTAATACAGTGTGCAAATATTTAGTTTGATTCTTGCTTTAACTTGTCGACTGTCAGAGATTTTGTCTTTCTGTGTATACCATGGTGGCAATCTCTTTAATATTTTTGATTGAATGAGGTCTTTGTTGGCAATATTTCAAATCAGTGAATAGGGCTGCTTTAAGGCAATATTGATTTTTTAGAAAATGTTAGCAGTTCAATTTTGAAGTATCCTGATTTGTAAGGTGTCACCTTCAAATTTTTCAGAACCTTGACTACATCACAATATAAAACAACATGGTGAGATTAAGCTTAATTGATCTGGCCCAATCATGCCTATGTTCTTCAACATAACCAAAACAAGCAAATACCTTGATGAGATGCTGTGCCGAGTAGAACCCCGCTGGGCCGCTCCCTACTATACATACTTTTGGGGTGCCTGATGAATAAGATGCCTTTCCACGCCTATTTATACCTGCAGAACCATTGAAGCACAACAAATCAATTATAGAATTTCAGTAAACAGGAAGGACAGCTCTTGCTGTAAACATCTCACTTAGACACTGTCAAATAATTCTCCAGGCAAGTTTATGGACAGATCACAGCCAGGGTAAAGGGTAAAACTATTCAGAACGCTGTCCATTAGTGCACCATTTCAGTGTAAAAACTGAACTGACAGCAACAGCTCAGATGTTTTTAAATAGGGTTGTATATGGTCCTTATTCATGGTTAGTGTATTCATAACAATAGATACTGGTCAGCACGCCCCCAGTTTGAAGAAGCAGAGATAAAAGCTAAACAATCTACTGCTGTGGAGGGGTCAACAACAAAATGTATCTTGGCCACCTGAAGAAAAAATCAATCAGTTAAAATGTACGCTATGTTGAGAGTATTTTCATTACCTTGCCTTAATGTCAGACAGTGATTTCCAACTGGAATATAAAGCTCTCTCCAAAGCCAGACTGTGAATTAACATCGCTGAGCACAGGAGCTGCTTGTCTACTACTGCCTCGTTCAGATAGTTTATTTGACTTATTTTGTGACGTTTTGACGTTTTGAAAGGGTTAGCTCAGATTCACCAAAGTCACACAATAAAACAGAAAAACCTACTGAAAACAGCTTAACAATTAAAGATCTAAAATGACCATAAGAAACCAGTTCATAGATTTTTAAAGTGCTTTGAAGTGAGTTCCAATCGGATGGTCAGAGAAGCAGTTAAACAGTTAAAACAATTCTCTGTACAGCATAAACTTACACATATTGACTTTTTTTAGGTAGCTAAAATACATTTTGTTGCTGGCCCCATCCACAGCAGTGCATTGCTTAGTTTCAGTGTCGGTCTCCTGCCTGCTTCTCTAAACTGAGGGCATGTTGACTGACATCTACTATATGTAATGCACTAGTAACTATGGATAAGTACCCCATACAGCCCCATTTGACAAAATATGAACTCTCCCTTTAAGACACGAAGTTGTCCATTCATATTACTGACATATAAGCTGCCTGGTACATTAAATATCAGCTGATTTTTTTATTGCTGATTGAAGTCACTTTGTTAAAGGTGTCGCATGTTTTCTAGCTATGATGTATTTCTGTCGAAAGGCAACAAAACGCAAATGAGAAATGACTCATTTTTGTACTGAATTTGGCGTGTTTACTTCATGCAGGAAACACTGAAGGCGCCAGCTGAATATGAAGCATTAAACTGAACAGTGTTAACACATATGTGCTGTCAAAGTTTCTTACCATCATGAAGCCGATTTATCCACCTACTTCCTCCCGATTTCCACAACTTCCACCTGGAAAACAGCATGTTATGTCCGCTCATTTTCTTCCCCGTCCACAGAAAAGCTGTCTGGCTTTTCACCAACAAATAAGTTAAGGTTAAGTGGACTGTGTTGTTTCCCTGGAGTTTGGTTAGCAGCTCCACATTTCTGCCTGAGCTGTGAGCTTTGGACAGTCAGCAGGACTGAGAGCAAAAGCCAAGGTGAAAAACGTTTATCTTTCCTGAGCTGGCTGTTCTCAGCGGGGGCTGGTAACTGTTAGCTACATTAAAGCATTAAAGCGTTTCTAACCGCGTTTCTCTGTTTATTAAACGTTAACTTCGTCAGCGTCATTAAGACAAACTGTTTCCAAGGCTGCACATTGTGTTACAGCCGAAATTGTCCGTGCAACACCGACAATTCAATACGAAAGTTCCGCAGTAACAGTGTGCATCTTTTTAAATGTTAGGGACATTAAATTAGGGACTGTTCTTTTCTTTTTTTTCTTTTTTTTTTGAGAAGAGAGCCTGGTGAAAAAAAGGGGGATTGCATTTGAAATAATTTTAATAACTGTTTAAGCACTGGGGAGGGACTGTTTTTTTATTTTGTCTTAGGGGAGAGTCATATAAATTTAAATAAATGTATTTTGTAATTATTTTAATACAGAATTTTAAAGACAGCATGTTTGGAAGTCATGTTTTCTTTAAAAATCGCCCAAATGACACCATTTATCATAACCAGAAATTGTATATAAGATATCATCATTAGATTTTCAAATTTCAGATGGTCTGATAAGATATTATTTGGGACAAACACTTCATAGGACAAAACTATAACCAAATCTTCACCTCACACAAAATAGTGATATTTGTCTCCCTAAACTGGAATTTTTCCTTAATTTTTTTACATTATGTTTAATTTTTGTTGAACATAATAACATAATGACATATTAAATTAGTATGTTAAGACTCTTCAAAGGAATGGCAACATTGGAAAATAATTGCATTTATTGTACATATCAATTCAGACAGGAAACTGCAATTTACGCATTTGGCAGCTCAAACTCTTTTTTTTTTCTATATCAGTTACATAGGAAATACGTAAAATAATCATTCTGCAAAAGTCAACAAATCAGGCCAATATGTGAAGCATAATAACAAAAATTCTTGCTCTGCAGTTTTAAATTACCAACACTGTTCACACGCATCGCACCTGTACACCACACATCAGCCAGGATGTGGTGGCTCGATCACTTTTCTGCAAACAAAGAAAAATTTTTTGTATAAAAGGAAATGGAGAGCAGAGCAAGAGGTGAGACACTTTTCCTGAGCACACGAGGCGAACTGCTGCTGCTGACTCAAAACACGTCAATCATCTGTTACAAAACCCTCCAATACCGATACATTTACAGAATGCCTCTGAAGTCCAAAGTATTTACAGATGTGACTAGGTAGGGACAATGGTGGATTGGCTGCTGAGGACAGGGGCGCTGAGGCCTGTTGGGTCGCCTGGGTGGATTTGGGGCTCTGGCGGGTCTGAACTGCTTTTTAAACTGTACAAACACAAATAAAACATATTAACAGGATACTATGGCATCATCTCTGTATCAGAGCAGGTCCAGTAGTACTTACTCGTTTGCATCTCGCAATCAGAGTTCCAATTAAGAGGATCATTGCGATGGTGAATGCTGTCACACTCAAGGCAATGAAGACGAGATCCAAAATGGGGCTCCTGCATAGTTCATGGGGATCTCTCTCTGCAAGGAAAAATGGCAGCAGAAGAAAGTTCAACAAAGAAAACAAACTTAGTTAACCATTTGAAATGGGCTTGATATCTTTTAAAACATGGAAAAAAAGGCGTTGAGCAACAAAAGAAGAAACTACCAAAACAATTAGCAAGAAATGAGTAAAAACCACAAGAAAATTAAAATTAGTATTAAATAAAAGAAAAAAGAAAGAAAGAGATAAAGAAAGTTAAATAATATAAGTAACCTGAAAAGACCAGAAGAAATCAAAAATGAGCAAGATATGGGTAAAAACTACAAGAAATTACCTTAAAACTAGTATTAAATAGAAGAAAGAAAGAAAGATAGAGAGAAAAAAGGAAAGAAAGAAAGAAAAAGGAAGTGAAATAAAACAAGGAAATGACCTGAAAGACCGGAAGAAATTATCCAAAAAATAGCAAGAAATTAGTAAAAACTACAAAAAAATCACCTGAGAAATATTTTTAAAAATAAAACAAAGGTATAGAATTTTTAAAAAAAGAAAGTCAAAAATACACATAAGGAAATTATCGTGGCTATTATTTTTAAGAATGATCTTGTCTTAGATATTCATAGTTTTGATGATTTTAAGTATGTAATTATGATAATTACAAATATTTTTTCCCTTAGCTTTTCCATTTTTCCCTGGCTTTTTAACAATCCTTTTATTAATCTACAAATTTCTTGCAATTTCATGCTTTCAGTTTTCATTGCTCATTGCCTTAATTCCCATGTTTTTGATAGAAATCTCACCAAATTCCTCAGTGTCAAAGGTTTAAAGACCATTCTGAATGTACAGGGTGTGCATGTTTGAGCAGACCGGTTAATTTCACCTGTGACAATAATAATGGTGCCATTGCTGGACAGGGTGTCCACTGTAGCCGTCTCTGATTTTAAGTATTTCCAGCTGCAGTAATAAAAATCTGTGTTCATCACTCCCAGCAGAGAGAGATGCAGGGTGAACCCATGGCCCTTATTGATCTGCTGCTCTCGAGTGACATGAATTCGACCCAGAAAATCTGCAGTTATGGTATTCTTGGTCACTTCTCCGTTGTCCAAGGATAGGTACACTACATCCTTTTTGCCATGAAAACGTCGGTGCAGGTAGAAGCCCGATGGATCAGGCCGTGATGTGGAGCACGTGATCTTAAATGATGAGTTGACCTTTATCAGAGAGATGGACGAGGGCTCTTGAGAAACTGTCAGGGAGAGACAAAGTGTTACTGATGGTCTCACTTTAAGACTCCATTAGACAGACATTGCTGGACCCCTTAAAAGGTCCAGTAATTCTTCACAAAATACAATGTCCAGTTGGGCCCCCTTTTCACAGTTCAGACGGAAGACAAAGAAGAGCTCCAAAGAATCATCCAAAAGGACCGAACTCTTTGCAGAAATTGTATAAAAAGTAGCTAAAAGCAGCTTCACTTTGACTAGGAACAAGAGTTAAAAAACAACATCAGTCGCATGGGATATTTTTCTGCAGAAATCATACTGTTATTTTTGATACTTTAGGTACATTTTGCAGATAAAATTGTGTTTAATTAGGTAGGATTTGAATGACGGACTTGGACTGAATTGTATTGTTACTTAAGAAAGTAATTAAGTGTCACCACTTCTTTAAGGCACACTGCTGAGAGAGTAAACACAGGATGAGGCTGCAAACAAACAGGAAAAGATGACTCACATTTCAGTACATCTTGTTTTGGATTTTTAACCAAAAAAGAAAAAAATCTCTCCATGCACTCACCTGTCCAGGTGCTGAGTGTTACCTCAGCATGCATACAGAGTAATCCCAACACACAGCTCCACCAGTGGGCCTTCATCCTGCACGCTGGGCTGCAGGTGAGCCACCACAGACCCGGCCAAAACGCTTCACTGACTAACTGACAGACTGACAGGCTGCAGAAACTGCACAAAGGAAATGTGACACAGACTGACTCTAACCTTGTGTTTATCAGCTGTGTGTGGGCTGTGTGTACTGTGCTGAATTAGATCAAAGACATAGAAGCATGTGTCACTGACAAAACTTTATTTCAAGAAATGTTCCATCACACATGACTGGTACATGTACACAGCCTGATTATATCTACACCATAATCTGCACACAAAGCATGTACACACTAGAACGGTCACTCTTTTTACAGTTACATCAAACAGACCAACAACACTTTTACTTTTGATTTTTACTTTGCTTCTTTTTATTGCAGAATGAAGTAAGTGAAATAAAAGGTTTTGTGTTGCACTTTAATAAAATTGTAAGGCCACACCAAAGCCTGTAACGCAGAGTTGTCATTAATTTTTTAATAGTCTCTTAGCCAAGCGGCAACCTCTGAGGCCGAAAAGTGAAAGCTGTGCAATTATCAAAAAAATGCAATTCCTCTAATGGCCACTAGGGGCTGGTACCTAAACAGAATATAGACCGCCATATAAAAATGCTCAACTTTACAACAGAAATAAACATATTTACAGTCTAGTACAAAAAACATTTTTGGTCTTTACAGGTAATTTAAACTGTACAGGGATGATTTTTTTCTAACTCACCAGTTCACATTTTATAAAAAGCCCAAAGTTAAGTATGTTTAAGAATGAAATATATTTAATATCACGCTTGAGATGTCAAAATGGGAGTCCAGAAACCAAAACGTCTTGGTAGTTAAGTCCATATTTTCATACAGTCTCTGCTTGTAGCTGAGATAACCCTGATTACATCATCTGGGGTCTGAAAAAATATGATGAATAAGAATAATATATTTCTATGTATATAAAATAATAAGATAATCACTGTAACATTGTTACTGGCCTCTATACTGTTTAATAACCTGTTTTCTGGCCTGTTTGTGACATCAAATGTGACACACCAGTAAATGCAAACATCAAGGCTTGCTTGTGTGCTGCAGAGCCACATACACAGCTCTGCAGCACACAGGAGTCTATAGCTTATTTTTAGTAGGTTTTCCTGTGTTTAAAAAACCTGTATACACTTGCTAATTTTGGTGGGAAGAGGTTATATATCGCCTACAGGAAGATCCTGAATTTGTCAGATAACCAGCAACTCTTCATTCCATAGTGCGGTGTCATTATCACTGTTGTCTCCTCGAGTCATTTTCTCCCTGGTGCATTTCATCATTTTTCTGCCTTTATCAGTTCCAATCAGGAAAAACAAAATTCCCAAAACAAAGAGGGAGATGAAAATACCCAAAACTGGGAATACAGTGAGTGCTCGCTCTGGGTTACCTGGCAAGATAAAATAACCTTATTTTAATGTGTATTAAATCCAACTTGTTCAGCATGTCTGAACAAAATCTTTGAATTATAAAGATGGGTAATAATAATGCAGGCATACTCTCATTAACTCACCAACAGTGGTCCTGGTGCTGTTCACGTAAACTGGTCCTTGTACTTTAACAGTCAATGGTTTAGTATGACCACAGTCTGTCTGTATGCGAATGGTAAAATTTTCCTCTCCTGTGACGTTTGAGGTGGCCAGCGACACATAAGTCAGACGATCCCATTCACACTTATATTCTAAGCCACTGTCACATGGTACATCTCCTCGTGTGCTGCTCCAGTGATAGCGTACACCTTTACAGCCCTCTAAGTTTAAACTGCAGTTTAGCGTCACGGTTTCTCCAGCAAAAATGCTCTCTGTTTTGTTGCACTTCACCATTTCTGGATAAAAGATGAAAAAGAGAAATGCATTACATGATTTATTTACTTCATAATACATAGCGCATTTATATCTGGTACATGCAAATAAAATACCTGCAGCCAATGAGGCAAAGCTTTGTAGAAAAGTAAGACTCAAACACAACAGCAGGAGGGACATTCTTGAAGTCAATCTGTAAAAAAGAAAAAAAAGATATTGAGAACAGAGGGCCCCTGATTAATCTGAAAAAGGCTCACCTGATGTGTTAAAGATTTGGTGAACTGTTGGGTAGAGGTTGGTGCATTTTAATCTGTTGTTTGTCCTTATATTGTCCTCTTTAATAAACAAAAATCATCTTCATGTTCTAGTTTTTAAAAAATGATGACGTTTTACATGCCACCCTGCTTTCTTCCACTTTTCTGATCAAAATGATTAAAGGGGGCAGCTCACCTTAAAATAAAAACTTCAATCTAAACTGACAAATACCAATAGAGGTAAGAGAATAAATATGCATTTTTTGACTTGGGGATAAACTGTCCCTTTAATGCAATAGTTGCACATTTTTTAGAAATATGCTGAGATGAGAAGATTGATACCATGCTCATGTCTGTACATTAGATAAGCAGCTGCAACCAGCATTTTGGCAAAAAAGAAGCAAATGAGCACATTCCCTACGATATTTACTACTTCTTTACGTACAGAGACCGGTAGGAATGCAGTTTCTCCCTGAGAGTGAGCCACCTGCCCTCAACATACTCGTTTTGTTTTCCATTTTCACTTCAATGCCTCTGGGATACTTTTAATATGAGGTTTTTAGAATTGCATCACACGTCCTCGTTGCCTCATGCAGTCACACACCCTATCATGACCTTTACTTTGTTGTCATACTTGATCACTATTGTTTACCTCAATATCTTCATTGTTAAAATGATTAGGTGGTTGTAATTTTCTATTTTCTTTTCCAGGAAGTTTGCACGCAGGCAAAGAAAAGCAGTCGTTTGGGTCCATTGAAAGGGTGAAACTAATCTTTCGTCGTGCATTGCTGCAAAGACTTTGTTAAACAGGTTTATGAGAGATAATGACTGAGTTTCTTTTTCACCAATTCCTGTAAAAGACACACCTGGGATTGAAAGCCTGCAAGGTGGCTACCTCAAACCTACTGAGAGACCTGTTGTTATACTTTAAATACAGAATAAACAGTGTAGGACAATTATTTAATCTTTAAAACATCTATTAAGTATCGCCCAATATCACTCGGCAGTCCACACCAAAACAATCTAGACTGATAAATATCACTACAGGTGAGAGGGAAAATATGTGTTTTTGAGGACATAGACTTACTGGCTTCTTTGCCAAGAAGTAGCCGAAACTTCCTCTGTATAGATTAAATCAGTCTTACCCCAGACAGGATGACTGCTTACAGAGCAGTGTGGAAACAAAGAAATAAAATACTTCTTTGTGAAACAGAAAATTCTTTCTCATTGTTTTTTCATGTAGTCCAAATCTGTAGTGCATTCAGGATATTTACCAATACAGGTTTTTATTATTTCTTTATGACATCTATGTCTTTTAATGTGATGCATTGGTGCATGTAATTTCTTAATTCTAAAGCACCCAGGGCTGCATTTCTTGCATGAAAGGTGCTATACAAATTAAGTTTATTATTGCATTTATTATAATGCTGCTTTAATCTGTTGAAACCTGGATCAGCAGCAGTTTTCTTGTGCTGCTTTGAGATGCCTTGTATAAGTTTGTTTAACTCTTAAAACTTGAGCAAATTGGTTTGATTTCTTCCAAAAACAAGGGAAAAATGGCAATGAGCACCTTGGCAAGGAATGTCCCACACATTGCAGGAAATTAGTAACAAATGACAAAAAAGACCCCTTTTTAAAGGACAACATAAAAATTTGGGAAATGTACAGAAAATTATATCTTATAGAAAAAATGCATACTTTTTTAATTCAATTTTCGGCACTTTTTTGGGATTATTTGCTGGGTTTTTTCTCTTGTTTGTTTTTTTTTTAATCTCTTTTTTTGCTTATTTTCTTGCTTTTTTAAAAAAAATAATAATTTTGTGCTATGTTTTGGACCATGTTTTGTTAAAATGATCATTTCCTTCTCCCCTTGTTCTTGTAAAGAAAAAAAAAATTAAACTTAGGTTTCCATGGGTTAAGTACAGTAAGTATTGATATTGTGCAATTTTTGAAAAGTTTCCACATGTGCAGGTTCAGATATCAAACTGTGTTGTAAAACCAGATTCCAAAACTTGACAGATCACAACAGCGGAAAGAAACTGTGACAACAATTCAGATCTACATGTCTGAGTCTCAGGTTTCACATAAAAGAACCAGTTTCCTGGAATAACAGAGCAAGATTAATGTCACCAGTTCAGTATCCGAAATAATGTCTCCCCTTATGTTCCTGAGATATGATGAAAAAAAGTTTTTTTGCAAACATTATGATGTCACAGTAAAGCTGGCCTTTAGCCTTATATATAATATAATATATAAGATCATCACTTCACTTTATCCTATTAAACGTGTGTGAAAATGTGTTATAACAATGTAGGATTTCTTGAGTCATGGCCAAGATTGTGTTTTGTGAGGTCAAAGTGACCTTGACCTTTGACCACCAAAATGTAATCAATTCACTCTTGAGTTTAAGTGGATGTTTGTGCCTAATTTGTGGATATTCCCCAAAGGCCTTCTTGAGATTTCATCTTTAAGAGAACAAGCTAGATACAATATCACAGTGACCTTGACCTTTGACCATTGGACCATGTCTAATCAGTTCATCGTTGAGGCTAAGTAGATGTTTGTGCCAAATTTGTAGAAATGAATTTAAGATGTTCTTGACAGATCCTGTTCACGAGAATGTGAAGCAGCAAGGTCACAATAACCTTGACCTCTGACCACCAAAATATGACTAGTTCATCTTTGAGACCGAGTTAACATTTGTGCCAAATCTGAAAAAATTACATCAAGGCATTTTTGAGATATTGGTTCAAAAGACTAGGACATACATATGGACGATGTCTGTAATAGTGGCCACAGCTATTGCCGGTGCAGAGACATAAAATGGAAACTGTGATATCACCTACGGAATATAATTACACGTTTGTGAATAAAACCTCCCAAAACCTCCAGAGTTATAAATTTGTGTGATGCTGATCTTAAATTTATTGTCACAAAATTTCCACCAACTTCACTCAGTTGTAACAACATAAAGTCACAAACTGTCCGTTAGGGTGCATAAAAAGTAGTAAAGTAATGCATATATTTAAGTTTGTCAGATTAAATGATAAAATTAACTAGAACTAAATCGATACAAGCAGACACTAAAACATTTTAAATAATTAGCCCTAAGTAGTAGATAAACGGTTGAAAAATACCCCAAACTAACATTAAATTACTGTTTTCATGCTAATATATTAATACTGATTAACCAATAAACTAATATCTAATGTTGATATTTTGCTTATGTACCTTCACTCAAGGGAATTTTGAATGGAGGACTTTCCTTACCTAAGACATCTAAAAACATCTTGTACCAGAATAATTGCAGCCTATCAGGAAACTCAGCATATTAACCTGTTTGGATAAACTACTCCAAGAATGAAAAAAACATGAATGAGCTGCGACTGAGTGACTCATTAAGTGCTTTAAGTGCAGAAAAGCACACTTGTTTATAAATTTATAAACAGAAACAGATACTCACCTCACTTCATGTAGTGCTTCTCTCCAATGTGAGGAATGATTCTGATACAACAGGAGCTCTACACCCACACACCGTTTACTGTTGGCGTTTGGAAGCTGAATGCAGAGATTACATGTTTACAGGGCAGGGAAGAAGGGAAAGTGTGTGAGAGAGGGAGGGAGGGATGAGGCCGTTTAGGGAGGGGTAGAATGGAGAAGTGTTGCTTCAAATGGGTTCAAGCGTCTAATATTAGAATGTGTAAATATGTACCTCTCAAAACAAACAAAATAATTCATAAACATTTCAAAAACATTTCATAAACATTAAAAAGTCTGTTATTTGGGAACAAGTTGTTTTTCACTTTTGATAATCTTGAACTGAACAGAAGCCCGCGTCTGTAGTGTCTGCACTGTAAACAAGCCCTTTTGTGTTATTTACAGTGACAGTTGACGCTGTGTAAGCTTAATTTCAACAAACTTACAATGTAACAAAATTATATAATGATATAACAGCCTGCAGTTTGTAAGTTCTGGCTGATCAGTGTAAATGAATAAGCTAATTAGTTAAAATTGACAGGTTAGATCCTTTACTGTGTTGACTAGAGAGACTGATCACATGGTTTCTCTGAGGGAAAAGGGAAAATGGGCATAAGGAAGATGGAAGGAAAGAATTTTTTTTAAAGATCAGTTCTTTGTTATTTCTTTGCCAATGTGAGTGAGATGTATGTGACTGTCCTGGTTAACTGTGGAGGCTAAATAACCCACCAAAATGAGATGGATTTTTACTGAAACAGAACTGTTCAATCGCACCTCTCACATTAATGTTTTTTCTTTATTATTATCAGGAAATTCACCACATAAAGCGACTTCATGGGAGTGTCAACTGGTTGTCTGCCAGTCTCAAAGTGATGGCACTCCCAAGTCTTTGCAGCCGGTAGCTGTTCACTAAGACCTACAGCAAGCAACTCTCTGTGACACAACACATTTTCCACTCCTTTTTGTGTCTGCATGAAACAAACATGAAACAACATGTTAGTGAGCCTTGGAGTTGCTTTGGAAGTTTTGGAACAACATTTTTCACGCACAAGTGTCTATGCAAAACTATGCCTAGAGGAAATGAAAAGAAAAGCAGAACAGCAGGTTGGACCCAGCACGTTTACCAATTTCGCATGATGACAAAATTTAGTTGAATGACAAAACTGCTAATTAAATTAATTCAAATAATTGTCTCAGCACGACACAAACTGTACGCAAGAAGCAGCTCTGAAAGTCCAATTCACTCTAACACAAAAATATATTATTACCACCTTATCGTCCATGCACCAGTCAGTTTGCTCTTATGGTTTACATTCATGTCTGTGAAAACATGGATGCCTCACACACATAGTCCCCCAACAGCACAGAGGGTCTACACAATCAGCACAATTCAAGATTGGTGTCATCATTTCAGTATCTGACCAAATGTCCCTCTTGTGCTCCTGAGTTATGATGTTGAGAAATGGCCAGAAAAGGGTTTTCATAGAATGTTATGATGTCGCAGTTAAGCTGGCCTTTGACCCTTTGGATATATACGGTCATCACTTCATCATTTGATCCTTTTAGACGCCTGTGTAAAATTTTGTTATGACAATATATGAAGTCTTAAGTTGTGGCCAAATTGAGGATAAATTGACCTTAACCTCTGACCACCAAAATCTAATCAGTTCATTCCAGTTGGATGTTTGTGCCTAATTTGTGGACATTCCCCAAAAGTGTTCTTGAGATGTGTTCAAGAGAACAGGACGGACACAAGGTCACAGTGATCTTGACCTTTGAACAACAAATTCTAATCAGTTTATCGTTTGGCCAGGTGGCTGTGTCAAATTTGAAAAAAATTCTCTCAAGATGTTCCTGAGAGATGCTGTTCATGAGAATGAGATGGCTTCAAGGTCATGGTGACCTTGACTTTTGACCACCAAGCACCAAACATTTGTGATATATTTTGTCATAATTAGATACAATTTTGGCCAAATTATGGCCAAAAACATGTTTTTGTGAGGTCATAGTGACCTTGACCTTTGACCACGTAAAATCTCATCATCAGTTCATCGTTGATTCCAAGCGGAAATTCTTTCTTTTGTGGAGCTCACAGCATTTGAAAAAAAAGCACTAAAGAAAAAATCCACAAATCTCTATTTCAGAACTTTTCAATAGAACCATAACTCCAAAAACTGGGAATTACTGTATATGTATATGTATGTCAAATGCTTTAAAAACTTGTAACTCTACAGGATGCAGAGGCTGTTCAGCAAAATATAACATCATCCACAGACACAACGTTTTGTTTGTCAGAATATTTTAGTGCTTAACATGAGTGACGGATCTTGTAAAACAATCAACAAAACAACGTATAACTTAAAAATACTAGTTTGTGGAATGGAAAGTGATAATACAAATAAAATGGTCTTGTATCATTAAAAAAATAATGATTCTCCACAGGGACGGGAACACTGAGCTCGTAGTTACACATGAGCAAACACTTGCTGTCAGCTTGTTAAATGTTATTAAAAGGCCTTTAACCCTTTGAACCTGCATCAACGTCATTTTTTTCCCTTAAAAATGGGGGGAAAAGCAATGGGCAACTTGGCACAAATTGCAAGAAAATCAGTGAAAGGTGACAATAAAATTGCCTAAAAATGTGTTCAAAATGAGGGGAGGATTATAAGAAAAATATTTTAAGAAAAAGAAAAAAAGGAAATGTCCAAAAAACTATATTTATAATTGTAAAAAAAATATATTTTAAATTATGTCATAAAATGTATAAAATAAAACACATATATCTTGTTCTATTTTTAAAGATATCTGCTTTTTTTTGCTTATTTTCAGGTAATTGTCTTGTAACTTTGTTTTTTTTAACTAATTTTTTGCTCATGTCTTGTTTAGTTCCTCTTTGCCTTCTCACCATGTTTTTAAGAGAAATTTACACCAATTTGCTCATAATTCAAAGGGTTGAAATCCCACAGCAGCCTTACTTTCATTCACTGCTGAGATGAGACGATCACACTGTTGCATAGTTATCAAAGTGTTTGAGAACACGTCAACGCCTTTCATCAGGGAACAGTGGAGGCAACTTAAACACAAAATATGTTTCTTATTGGACGATTAGATGAGGAATACATTCCTTAGATGAATATTCAGCATCGGCAGGTTCAGTTCATGAGTTCCAGTTCCTCAGTGGCTTATTGCTCTGTAAAATCACATAAATAGTCGTACTTGCTACAGACTTCCTCATTTTTCAGAGCAGCTGCAGTTGAGGCAAATTGGTACCTTTTTTGTAGCCATTATCTGCAGCTTTTGTGACAGCACTGCTTCAGTCTACATTAAATGTGTGTTTGTCTGGACTCCGGACCCTCATTTCTCCTCTGGCTCAGTTTTGGAACGTGAGATCCACATATTTTAAACACCGACATCGCCCCCATGTGGCTTAATGAAAGAATTGCACCTGTTGAGACTTGACTGGTCTGACGTGCAGCGAGGTCCGTGGTTTGTCCTTCATGGTGCCAGCATGAATGATGAGATGGTCCTTACTCATAAAAACACTTCTTTTTCCTCACCACTGCATGTGTGTGGGCTGTGTGTGTGTCTGACTCTGGTTTCTGTACTGGGTGTGTAGGAGTGTGCTGGCTTGCGGGGAGTCCTGGCCCTGCAGCCAGTCTTGATAGAGGGTGTGCAGGGTGGAGTTGACCTCCGGGAGACGGACTGGTAGGCTGCTGTAGGCTTCCTCCATTTGCTGGACCAGAGCTTTGTCCACCCGGCCTCCTGTGTCGCTCTCAGACTGACCGCGGCCACTTAAACACCCTGACACACAGAACATACAAGACAGGCTTACAGCAGCAGATTAAAGTTAAAAGGGAGTATTTTAGGTGACGTCTCTTGAGCTGGCAGCAGTGTTCCCCTGGAATCTTTCTCCAGAAAGCAGTGTGAAAGAGTGACTTTTAATTTCTGCTGCTGCAAGATGTTCAGCACATCCTCTGAACTGTTTAGATACATGTTTGCACAAAGCTGTAGATTACATTTAACCCTTTGGGACTGTTTGGCTCATTTGACATGCGTTTCATTCTTTATGGTTTTGATTATTTTGGCTGTGCTCATGCATAAATACATTTTGGTGAGATTGTGTATTTTTGTGTGATCTTGGAATTTCCAGCTTAGCTCCTACAATAAGTCTAAAATACACTGTGGAAACAAGACTGTAACATTCAGACTATTAAGTGCAAAAAAATGCACCACTGAAACCCAATCAAACTGCAATTTTTGATCCAACAGCCATTGAAGCATAAAAACATGAATTGTATTATTTCTGGGTGTCATTCTGGGGTTTTGCCTTGGAATCTGATGATGTTTTTTATACCGTATTTGGCATAAGGAGAAACTACATGCTATTTCCACGAGGTGCACTGTCACAATCAATGTTTCAGCTAATCATTGACATATCCCAGAGTATGATCATCAAAAAACAAAACAAAAGAAATAGGCATAGCATGTAGTATATTGAAAATAATGTTTTTTTTGTGTGTGTGTGGGGGTGGAGGGGGGTTCCATCTAAAAACATAGTGGCATCATGGCAAAAACCTTGCATTTAAGGTGTTAAAATTCTGAAAATTAATGAATATTTTACATTATGATTAACACTGAGTTTGGTTAAAACATTAACACAATGAAAGTAGAAAATAATATCGATTTTGAAAAGTGCATTTTGTGCGCAGAGCGATATAAGTGTGTATAAACAATTAACTTCTGTTAATAACTAGAGCACAGATACAAATTACATAAATTCAAAAAAAGTATCCATATAGTTCAGAGAGGGTTTTGAGTAATGACAGCAAAACCTAAAATTGTTACAACTGACCCCGGTCTCCCCTAAACACCAGATGAAGCGCCACTGCTAAATGCTTACAACACTGGGCAGGATGAAATGTTAGAAAAAAATGTGGTGTTACCTCCTGGACAGGACAGCACCTCCACCAGCTGGTAAGGGACACGTCCCTTTCTCATTCGGTGAACCAAAGTCTGGATGTTCCTGAAACCGTAGATAGCAGCAAACTGCAGCAGAGTTTCCCCGTCCCGCTCCAGGGTCACCTCCTGGAAGTCCCGGTTCCTACAAAACCACCATTATACACAGGAGGAGAGCTTTCAGACAAAGAAACAGTATTTAATGTCCAAATTGACATTGGTCTTAAAAAGAAAAAGTGTGGCATGGATAAGTGGACTTCTGTGGAAGCTCCAGTATATTCCAGCAGAATCAGTCATATGATCGCAGTGTCTCTCACCTGAGGGTCTTGTATGTGATCTCGTGGACGTCCAGACCGAAGAGCTCTTTGGCAGCATGTTTGAAGATGTGTTCCAGAAAGCCTTCAGATCCTCGGCCCTCGTGCCTCACCAGCGCCACGTCTCCGGCCTCTCCCAACCTGCAGCGACAATCAACGACAGTGTGCTATATGACATAATATCTTTGGAACTCTCTATTTTTCCATCAGCTAAGGCCATGGTAAACAAACCACCAAAAATAACTGACAGGATGACAGCTAGTCCAACTACTCACACGTGATCCAGTGGAGCTGAGTCCAGCTCTTCCACTGAAACCTTCCTCTGCTCCATCAGGTAAAAGATCTCCCCTGAAAGACCAAAAAAACACTGTTAACATATTTTACTATCAACTACTAAGACTGTGATAGGAGCCAATAAAACTAAAGGAATAGTCTTAGTGCGTGATGTGCAGGATTTGTGCAATCCATCTTGTGTTATGTAGTGTGGAGTGCATGCAAACGGAATTATGCATGTTTAGTGTTGAATCATTATCTTAATGCAATAAAAAAAGTTTATAACGAAAAGCTTGCATCATAGGAAGTACCAAACAGAGAACAAAAGCAGCAGTCACAGCTTCCCTACAAATGAATTTAAAACTACAGAAGAAGCAAACCTGATCACAAATGCTCACATCAAGGTGCATTGTGATTTATGTATATTTAACATAATCTGTGGGTCAACATCTGCAGCAGTATTTGGCCCCGGGCAGCGGTGTGTAATATAAAGAGGACTGAACCTGAGGTGAGGACACAGTCCACGTCTCTGGTTTCCAGCAGGCTGTTGTAAAACTCCTCTCTGACAGCCTCCAGCTTCTTATCAAAGCAGGGAGCCACCAACACGTGGTAGACTTTCTCTGGACTCAGCTTCTGCTTGGACACAAAAAATGAGGACAAACATAAGAATGAGGCTGATTCTTTGAGTGCAGAAGCTGCTGTAAGAAGCATTTTAAACATTTCTATAGACTCATGGAACTCTTACTTTTTGTTTCACTTTAGATCTGCTTAACAGACTGTTGTTGTTGCCAATAATATATTAAAATACCACAACAAACTAAATGCATTTGATTATTTTGATGGTAACAGCTCACCTGTTGTTTAGAGAAGTAGTCTTTGACCAGACAGCCCATAATCTGCTGAGGAGACCTGGCTGTGCAGATATGAGGTGTAACCAAACTGCCCAGGACTCGCTCTGAATATCGGATCCAGCCTGTAAACACACACCCAAATATTGTTAAAATTACCCCTTGATCCTCTGCACTCTGGAAAAACTCATTTATAATAGAAATAATACCAAAGATAACACAACCAAAAATGTGTATACAGACAGAGAGTGTAACAGGTTTCTCAGTGTAAACATTATGGAAAAAATCAAAACCTTTCCATAACATTCCATACCCACGACAAGTATTTTTCCCTACTGAATTTTATAACATAATTATTAGATAAACAGTATGTAATCAACAACAACTGGGCTGAAAATCATCATCAACAATTTAACTGCGAACTATTGATTAATAAATACACAGAAAATGAATAGCCTACTATTTAGCAGCCTCATTTATTTATCAGAACCAATCAAAAATGCCACAAAAAAATCCCAGTTTTCAGCTTCTCAGTTGTGGGGCTTTGCTAATTTTCTATTTTATATTTACTGTCAATTTTGTGTAGATATATCAAAAAAATATATTATTAATGGATTAATCGGTAAATCAAAATAACTGTCAGTTGCGTCCAAACAACATAGTTTTTTTTTGTAAAAATATAAAAAGTTTTCATTAGTATTTCTAATGATCCCCAGATCCACAGCAACATCCTTGTCTGGAGTTGAATGGCACAAACTTCATGACCAGCGGTAAGCTGTCAAAACTCTACACATTTGTTCCAGAAAAAAAAGATCTTGCAGTAGATGCACTCTTCCTTCTGCATTTATTGTATTTTCTTTACACCAAACCACACCAGAAACTGTATCACCACGCAAATGGAAGCCAAATCTGCTGTTCGCTCACCTAGCACCACTGAGCTAGCTAATATACAGCTCAGCCGAGGAAGACACCATTTAATGTTTACGTCAAGCGCTGTCACGAGCCTTTTGCCATGAGTAGATGCACTCTTCCTCCTGCACAGTGATCAATTTGTAGTTTGGTAAACAGAAGGTAGTTCTTACATAAAGCTGCTCATAACAAGATCTGTGGATTATCTTGAGTAACTGGATCATGATTTTTGCAGTGAGACATCGCTGTTGAGTTTTTCAAATGTATTTTTAGCACTTTGAGCACCAAAAGCTGAATGCCATCTACTTTCATTATATTGGAGAGAAGGGGAGACATTACCGTGGATATTTCCACCACTCTGCAACTGACACCAAAACAATGTGGACTGATAAATAGCACTACAGTAAGAGAAAACAATATGTATTTTTCAATTTGGGGTGAACTGTTCCTTTAACTCTGTTGTAGCTATCTCTAATGAAGGGAGTGGTCAAAGAAAAAAACTTTCTATCTTTCCCCACCAGCACACCACTGCTATCTCTACCTCTAAACAAGCTCTGCCACCCCTCTACGGAGCACATGGCGTGCGAAACTAAGCATCAGGAGAAAGATGGAGATGAAAATTGAGGCAAATATTGGGTTAGAGGCTAGCTCGGTTGGCTAGAAAACCAGTCTGACAGATGGGTAATAAAAAAAGTGCAGAGGGAAAAAAGAACGAGGTAAAAGGCTGAAGAGGCAAGGAGCTTCACCTGGGCAGGAGGAGGTGAACATGGGCAACGCGTGGGAGTCATGGTGCCTCCTGCGAAACCTCTGAACAAACTCCTTTTGACTCTCTAAGATGCTGAAGCCAGCTGCCAGGGTGGTGTCGAACACATACTGCACTCCTGCAGGGAAAAAAACCAGAGAGATGAGAGCAGAGACAGCGGCTCAGGGAGAGACAGAGAGCGAGGAGAATGTCGAGCATCCCTGATAGATGAGTGGGTGGAAGTTTCAAACACATCAGTCATGAAGAAATGTTTGTAACGGTTTCAGGAAACTGAATTTATGACCTTTTAAGGCTTTTTTTTAAATGCAAACAACAACAAACAGAAGCTGTTAATATAAACTAATTTTGGACTGAATAAAGTGTATAACACTATGAGGCACAAAATATGAAAGAACAAAAATAATAGACATGCTAGATCTGATGTGGACAAATCCTACAGTGGACGTGCACAAAACATGTCACAAAACCTCAAATAACTAAATAAAAAGCACTTGTTAAAGGAATACTTCACCCCTTAAATGACCATTTATATATAATTTTCTCACCCCGTGTATGTTAAATTCATAAAAAAAACTATTTTCCTCGCATGCCTTCAGTGAACTAAGAATCCAAAAACCAAGTCTCATTTACCCAGTCAAAATGCGTTTTTGCTAAAACCTTACGATTTGGAAATATTTCCACGTTAACAGTCTCATGCACGAATGCAGAAGTGTTGTAAATATTGTGGTTTTTAGGGTTCTGCCAACTTGAGGCAAGTTAGATTTAAGAATTTTTAAGATTTCTTTTTAAAGTCAATTGAAAATAAATTTAGGACCTGGTTCACCAATTTTTCATTATAACCATAAATGAAGATAAAATGAAGGCATGAACAAACATATGGGCGATACGGGCAATTTTGTTTAAAATATTTATATAACAAAAAAAAGTTTAGTGGTGAAGACATTGTGCGTAGTATTTAAAAAAAAAAAAAAAAAAAAAAAAAAAAATATATATATATATATATATATATATATATATATATATATATATATATATATATATATATATATACACATGTTACCAATGTTTTCTTGTTAATGATGTTTTGATATAGTTTTGCTGATGTTAAACGCGGACCACTGTGACTTCAATTCATCAAGAATCTGCTGTTTTTTTTGGATTCTTCGTTCACCATGGAGACATACATTAAAAAGTTTTCTTCTCAAATTCAGTGTTACTTAGTGTGAGTAACTGTTGTACAAAAATGGTCATTTGGGGGATGAAGTATTCCTCTGATACTATGTTAAAATGAAACACTTAAACAGTGATATATGAATCCCTCTTGCTCACCTAAACTCTTGAGGAAGCCACAGAGTTTTAGTGCAGCCTCGGTGATGTCCAGACCAAACTTGACAGCAAAGAAAGGCAGAGACTGCGGACATATTGACGCCACCAGTACCTTGTGCTTCGGACACGTCACACTTCTGTCAAACAAACAATAGGGACAGTGTGAGGTATTGCTCAAAGTCCAAGAACAATGCACAGACACGGAAGAACACCTCCTTCACTTTCTCAGGTTTCAGAGGCCATTTGTTTGTATAATGTACCTTATTGAGAGCCAGAACTCGCTCCACCTCCTCCAGGCTCTGCTGAGAGATCTTCAGGCTCTCCTCCTCTGACAGACAGCCGTCACAGGACAGACAGGCACTCAGCAGCAACTGGGATCCTTCATGCTCCTTAGGTAGGGAAAGAGACACATTTTTATGTTTTTAGGGGTCACTCCAGCGAATTACTTGTGGACTTCAATAACGGGTCCACTCCTCACAATAGACAGCAAAATAAATCAAAATTGAATCAACAGTGGTTGAGAGATAACGCATCTTGATAACTTCTCTTCTAAAACCTTCCATGCATGATAAATGCCCACATGCTTTGAACCTGGTTAAAATTATAATTTTTCAGACCATTGAAAAGTTCCTCCAGAGCAACAGATGACATCACACAACTATTTTCACACTCCTGGAGAAGAGAAAGTTGATATTGATATACTTGATAGGCTCAGTGCTCTTTAACCCTTTTTAACCTGGGAAACTTAGCTTGATTTCATTCAAAAACTTGTAAAAAAAAAAAAAAAAAAAAGCTATTAGAGTTTAGTATGATTTCTTTTAGATTACAAGAAAATGACCTGAAAATCAAAAACAAAACAAAATAGACAAACAAAAAAGAAAGGAAATTATCTTAAAACCCTGGCTTAAATATGCTAATAATTCCATATTTTAAAAAGTCATAAAATATATTTATGATTTTAAATAATTTTTTCTGAATTTTTCCCTAGGTTTAAACAAAAACCCCAAACCAATCCCTATAACCAGCAACTTAACAAGACATGGCCCAAATATTATAAAAAAACAACAACAAAAGTAAAAAAGTTACAAGAAAACTCCACAAAAATAAGCCAAAACATCTAAACTAAAAAAAAAAGAAATAAAAAGACCCCCTCCAAAAGCATTTTATTTAGCATATTTTCTCATATTTTTTTCTGTAACATAATGTTTAATATAAAATTATTATTATTATAATTATAATTTTCTGAAATTCTTTTTTTGATAAATACAGTTCTGAAAGGCCTCTGAAGGCAGCACAAGAAAAGATTGCTATTTCAAAGGGTTAATAAGCAACCTTATTGACTTGATGAGGGTTTATTTTGCCAGATCAACCAACGATACATTAAACTGGTGAATACACAAACACTACCTGTCCGTTGACTTCATCTCTCTCCTGGTGTGAGTTGGCACCATCATCACTCTGTTTCTTGTTGCACTAAGTGTGGAAGTTCAATAATTATATTCATGACTGAGAGCAGTAAACTTTTCCAAATTCAGAATAAGAGAGATGACTGATACAAATCCAGAAAATCACCTGTTTGGTGCAGTTCTCACACTTCTCCTTGCGCTTTGATATGGTGACCTCGGACATTTTCCTCGGCGGTTATCTGTAAATTAAACACATATTACATAATAGCATCAGCGCTAGCTTCCCAGTGCTGATCATCTCTCCACAGCATGTTCCCTCTGCAGCACTGGCATGGTGACTGCGGCTGCAGCCTGCTGCTGTGGGATGTTTTGTGAGCTCCACCCTCCTCTGACTGTCCAATCACAGGCAGCCTTCTTATCATAAACACAACAGCTCTAATGGTGGGAAACAGGCAATGAACACAATCTAATATCCTGTCATTAAAATGTTAATGGCTCACGCTAATTATATACACAGTGCCAACAAAAACAGCCACTACATCACATTACACACGGGAGCTATCACTGTCGTATATTAGGAACTGTTCTTAATTTATTAGGTGGGCTGGGCTGACCCTCACTCCACTGTAAATTAATTATAACATTTTGAAACTTAGCAACTAATGTCTGAAAGTAGACCTTTGCCACATCATATTATCCACAATGATGCCAGTATAGTTTTTATTATGATAAGAAAAAATCATATGACAATAATGGCAATATTTTGACTTGCTGACATCATGGTGTCACACTGTTACGCACAGCAACAACAAGCATGATTGAAAGCAAAATTGCAACCGGCCAGGAGCAAATTCAGTTGCATGGAATAAGTGACTTCGCTTGACATGAGCGTCCTGAATGCTTTCAGACTCTTTTTGCGACTTACTGCTTGCAGTAATTTTGCCACAAAAGTGTCCAGAAAACTGTATATGAATGAGTGATTATCATCGTAACATAACAGCCTGCTGAGTGACATGCTATAGCAAGAAGAGAATAGGAGAAATAGCAGCGCGTACAGGTCCTACTGGAGAAAAAAAAATATATGTATATATACTTGTACATTGAACGCAGTGTTTTTTGTATTTGGCAACTGTTTAAATGTGTAATTATTGATTATTTTTTGTTGTTGTAATATTTACATCTGATACAGAATCTCAAGAATGAACTGATTGACTATTTTAGTTAAGTTTTTACTGAATACTTAAAGATGAACTACATTTACACTGACATACACAACTATAACACATAGTTTGTTGCAATAGTATGTTTGTGAAATTCATAACAGAATATTCTTTTTTCTCTATATATTGTTATTGCAAAAGTGCCCGCGAATATTGTGATATTATTTTGCAACCTTATCGCTCACCACTATTTGAATGTTAAATGTTAAAAGATGAGGACAAAATCCTGGAAAAAAAACAAAACACAAACTTGTCGTGGATGCTGGTTAGTTTGTGCAAATGACTTATTTTTGGCCAAATTTTAAATGATACAGTCAAAAATAAAGGGATTCTGATGAACTATCACTATTTTAAGCTTAGATTTGATTGTATTTTAAATCATGTAATTAGGGCGAATAAAAAAAAATCAGTTCTAACATAAAAACAAAATACAACAATTTAAATTTGTATGCCCTCCCCTAAGCCAAAATAAAATACATCAGTACTTCCCCACTTTTAAAAAAATATTTAACGATGTGCCTTCCCGTTTGCCGCCTCCCACCCCCACACACAACTCACTGATAAATAACGAACAGTCCCTTGTTAATACATTTACACTGATGTAATAGACACAAAAATAGACATACAAAATAAATAAATTCTGAAAGCTCGTCATAATGTCTGCTAAAACATCAATACTTTTTTACGTCATACATGCATACAGCGATTTATATTTTAGCGATGTAAACATATGCGTTACAGGCCTTTTAAATAAAAATGACAGGTAATTTAGTCACTGTTTGTTTGACTGCGTGTTGTATGACAGGCCCTGTGTTGACATTACAAGGTCAAATTTTGAGGTAACTCACCGGACGGTTTCTATTTCACTGCTGTGTGAGACAAAGGCATGGAGAAAATGCAGAGGACAGTCAGAGGAGCAGCCACCGGTGAAACAGACTGCAGCACTGACACAGCACAGCAGGTGAACTCAGCAGTTTCTCAGCACTCTTTTAGCTTCAGCTCAAATCAGCTGTGGGTGGTGTCAGCGCCAACACTCGCCTCAACCTGCACGGTTATTCCACAATATACAAACCAGCACTTTCAAAGGCGTCTTAGCTGCCAGTATCCAAGCTAGTCATGTCTATGGACACGCATGCGCAAATGGTGTAACGGTCTGCTCCGGAAGCTTTGAGTTTTTGCCAAAACCTTCGGGGAATTCAGAAAAAAAGGTGCTGATAACTTGATTTTGTCCTGATAGAAAATTGACAAATAATGTTATGTTAAGCGCTAAAAACTCTAAATTGGTCTAAAAGTTTCTCCTGACTGCCGGCTTTTCAGGTTGCATGGCCAGCTTCTGATTTTTTCAAAATAGATCCCAAATATAACGACGAAATTGTAAAAAAAAAAATGGAAAATTTAACCCTAACTCAGTACAAAACGAAAGAAAATTTCTTTTGAAAAATGCACTGTGTTTTAGAAAACCAAAAGTCTGGCGACTACACAGCAAAATACATATTTTCTCTTATTTTAATCATTTAATACTTTTATTTTGAAGGTGACAACAAAGTGAGCCCGTCCAATCAGAGCAGGCGGATCCAGGAAGGAAGTATCACCCATGCAGGACAGTTGTTGCAATAATATGAATAGAACTTCCTTATAATTCAGTACATGTGTTTCCTCGTAAAAATTCGCTTTTGCTAACTCCGCAGGGCGAACATTTACAGAGAGAAAGAAGAATTTAAGGTAAGAGGTACAAAATGTGTCATTGTTGGTGTCTTTATACTGTTTTGGGGGAGACAGTGTAGGCAAGTCTTTTCCATCACATCCAGCCACCATCATCATCAGCAGGAGAATCTTTCTTGTCTTGTTGGGTTTTCATTTTTATTCTGTTGAAAGGTAAAAGGACAGATGTCAAAACAGCCATGCATTTCTCCAGTAATAATATACTGGTTATTCTGAACAATTCTAAGAACAAACTCACAACACATCTCTGCTGTTTTTGGCAACATACTATATCTAGATTATCCAGAATAACTGGGACATTGTCTCTGGATAACAGACCATGGCTGGATTAACCTGCTTGGGGGGCCTTGCTTCATTATTCCCGCTCTCTGTGCATTCTTTGTGTACAGTTTTTCTAAGGTAAAACACTGCCTGGTTTCAGTTTAATTTGATAAGAAAAAAAACATAATGGAGATCGTAAAAATAGATTTAAACACAGTTTCAGTGTCTCCTCACTGGTGACAAAACAGAACCCACATCAAGGCAATCAGTATGCCCTTTATTGTGCTTTAAAGGTCCCAAATTGAAAAATCTGAGTTCCATGTTTTAAAAAAATATAGGTATAGGTGGCATAAATATATTGTGAGTATCAAAACAGTCAATCCACAGAGAAATGCATACAGCCTGTATTCTGAAACTGTGCCTTTAAATGAGCCGTCAGAACTTACATGAATTTGTGATGTTACAAATATGATATAAATGTAAAAGGCGCCTTTATAGTCATTCCCAGCTGCAATGACAGTGCACAGAAACTGAGGGTGAGGATGTGAAAGTCCTGTAAAAACTTAAGTAGATTAATGCAAACTGGGCTCTGTCGGGGGGGCTCTTAAAGAGACAGGCGCTAAAACAGAGTGTTTGCGACAGCGGGTGATTACAGGTATATTTAGGAAGACAGTATGAGAAAAATTAAGTGTTTCTTGAAAATTAAGCCATGTAATCATGTTCTAGTAGAAAGCCCAAATACGAGTATGAACCTGAAAATGAACATAATATGGGACCTTTAACTGATATTTTGCAGACTGTAATTTGGAAATGGCACTAATACATATTGTGATGTTGATAAAATTTCAATTAATTGTCCTGCACTAATAACAAAAGGTCTTTGAAAGTAGCACAAAGATGTTAATACACATTAAGCCTGAAGCTCTGAAGACTCCTAGAGTATATATTTTTTCATTTGGGTGTACTGGCCCTTTATGGTAGGGGTATACTGACCATGTCTTTCAGCATATTTGACAGTTCATATTGTTGCCTCTGTTCAGATGGGCTACATGACAGTAGAGGAGCACAGCTCCACCCTGCTCCACCTGAAGAGATCCCCGGGCATCCGCTCCTGGTCCCTTCTCGTTGGTAAGTGTGTGCAAATGTTTATATAATCAATATAATCAAATATGAAATACAAATCCCAAACTAAGTCCCTGTATTGTCTCTCATCATAATTTCAATCATTTATTTGCAGGTATAGGATCTGTTGGGTTGGCTGCTGCATACTACAGCTCAGGTACACAAACTCATTTTATCAGTTTATCAAATAACTTTCCACATTTGCTTACTGTGACTCTTTTTCTTCTTTTTTATTTCATGCGTTCGTGCAGACAGCATCTTGTGGAAGCTTTTCTACGTGACGGGCTGTCTGTTTGTAGCCATGCAGAACATGGATGAATGGGAGGAGGCTGTGTTTGACAAAACCAAGAACCTGATAGAGCTCAGGACGTTTAGCTTGTATGCTTTCATCCTGACATTATGGAAAAAGGGGCAAGAGAAAGGTCGGTAACACAACAGAGCGCGTCACTCAGTGCAGTAGTCTCCAGAGGTCACAGCCTTAGATTTGAAGTTTTTTCTTTCACTGTTTCTCTCTCTCAGTTGTGTTGGATCTGACACAGCTGTGTGACATCTGCGTCCAAGAAGAGAAGGTTCGCTATTTGGGGAAGGGCTACCTTCTGATGCTGCGGCTGGCTGCAGGCTTCTCCTACCCCCTGACTCAGAGCGCCACACTAGGAGGACGCAGGTAGGTATCTGCCTCAGCCTCATGAGCTCATTGTTTTAAATTTATTGTTTTGGTTCACCCTTACAGCTCTCATTTGCCTCTTTTTTCTAGTCAAAAACTCTAATAAACCTACTTTGCATTGCCTGGCCAGCACCAAATGACAGCCACATTAAACAACTTGCTGTTGAACATAGTGGAACCTTTACTGGCTAGCGAGCCAGATATTTATTTTGAGACTTGGAGACTAAAACTGAGCCAACAGGAGGGTGAATATTGGACTTACATTCATCAGGTGGCCAGAAAATGTGTCAAAACAAATAATAATGTTGCTTTGCATTTGTTTTGTTAATAATGTTTGCTATCTTGTTCATCATTTGTCAGTTTCAAAAGGGTGAACTCGCATTTTCTTATTTCTTTTTTCCCCATGTTTTGGTGGGAAAGTGAGTAATAGGAAAAGCAGTTTTCAAAATTCATCCAATATTGAACTGCAGCAGGCAGTCCCGAACCAGGCTGCAATGTAATCACTTGGGGCATTTGCACACCATCAATTTACGTCCGCTAGTGTTTGTTTTGGCCCCTTACAGGCTCAAATTATTATTCCAGGTGTGTGACAACATTATGGAAATGATCCCTACAGAGATTTATTTGTTGAAGAGTAAGATCATGTTTGTTTCAACAGAAAGATCCCAAAAATCGCCATCACCAAGCCCACCAGACTCCATTTAAAAAAAACAGTAATTCTATCATCAATAAAAACACACTTCATTTAAAGTTGACAGTAACACAGTAAAACTCACAAAAGCTGGGGCGCTCGGTGGTTTGGTGGATAGCGCAGGCACCCCATGTACAGAGGCTGTGTCCTCACCGCCACCCCTTCACACTTGACCTTTCCTAACCAATTAAAGGCATAAAAGCCCAGAAAAATAATCTTAAAAAAACTCACAAAAGCCATCTTGGTTCATATTTTCACTCTTCCACCAGCTCTAGTTTGGTTGAAATTATCCCTTAACTCACCCAGTTAAATGTGAAAATATGCTGGCTCCATACGAGCTAAAATTACTGTTTATTTAAAGGGAGTATGCTGGGTTTGGCAATGATGGCAATGATGTAACCGTTTAACAAAAAGGTCGATCGCTTAGGAATCCTTTCCATAATGTTATCAGATACTCATTTTAACAATCCAAGACTGTCACTGGCAAAAGAAATAATAATTATTGGATGTAAATTGACAGTGCCAAATGCAGCTAATGGTTACACCGCAGGCTGTTTCATGACCAGCTGCAGCTCTTTCCCTCAATACTGGGCCGATTTTCCAAACATGTTGTCCCCATTAATCACTTAGACACAAAACATGGGAAAATAGGGTCCAGGTTCCAAAATACCAAACATGCTCTTTAAATCTGGGTTCAAAGTCATCTTATTGTCTGAATTATTATTAAAACTGAATTATATTAGGAAGAACTAGCACAAGATAATGTGGCATGTCCCTGTTCTTCTGTTGCCCGTCAGTGATGTGGAGGCCGTGGCTGCACTGCTGAAGCGCTTCTTGGGGCTGGAGGAGCTGCAGCAGCGCAGGCAGCAGGAGGAGGAGGCAGAGTATGTAGAGGAGGAGGAGGAGGAGGAGGAAGATTCTTTGGACAACAGCAGTGGATCAGATGGCGAAGAAGACAAACTGTGATCTCTCTGTGACCTGCAACCCTGCTGATATTTCTGGTGGATTGATTAAGGGGCATTCTGTCATTGCTATGACATTACAGAGGGTGATGTTTCAGTGATGCCCTCACTACATGTTATACTATTAGCATGTGCATGAGCCAAGGAGATATTTTCAGTTTTCCTCCCAGACTGTCACCCTTGTATTTATTTTCAATGTCAGGTGGGGTCATGGCAGCGTCCGGAGGTTATAGTAAAATGTTTTTAAAATTTATTTTCATGTGAAATGGGATGGAAAAATCTTCCAATTCTGTCATGTAGATGTTTCATAGTTTACTTAAAGTTTTCTAAAACAGCTCCAGGGAATGAAAAAAAATCTTTCAATGTACCGTAAACTGCAGCTCTCTCTTTTTTTTTGATCTAATTACTATTTGGGAATACACTCCAGATTATAGATATTGTGCCTTCCTACTGAACTCTAATACGTGTTTGTGTGTAAGTCAATGGAAAGTGCTTTTCCCACAGTTTTCATGGACCACCCAGTTGATAATCACCTTTCTGCATGTTTTTTTTTTCAAAACCTGGTGCGCAATCCGGATGTGAAAACTGTAATCAAGCATGAGTGCCTCTCAAGGCTCAATCATGAGTTAATTATATGCGAAATGCTTTGGCCTGTTGCTGGTCTGTCTTTTAACCTTTATATACTTTTTGGGAACCAAAGACTCACTCTCAGGCAAACTGTTTGGTGTTTTGGACAAACTGTTTTTCTTTTTTTCTGAAAAGTGACATTTACTATTTGTAATACACTGTCTATGGATAAACACCCCATACACCCCAACTTCAAAAAAAGTATCCCTTTAAAAGGCTGGTGGTGAATTTTATTGTGTTCTGCTGTGCTTTAAAGAAAATTAGATGATTTTTTAAAATGTTGTTTGATGATTTTATTGTCTTTGTTTACTGTGATACATTTGGAGGAATGATATAAAATTCTTTTACAGTTAAACTCAAAGCCTTCTTCTAATATTATTTCCTTTCTTTGCTACAATTAGTGCAATTTACACACACAGCAGTTTGCCCTTGGTTAAGTGCAAATATAAAGTCACTCCTGTTAATTTCAGTGCTGTTCACAAAAAAATTGCGGAGAGCAGTACTGGATCGAAAAAGCAGTTGATTCTGAATATTTTAGGGCACCATCTCATTGACACAGGCTCTGATCTCCTCTGTTATCCTCTGCAGAGGAACCACCACAGGGCTGACGTGTTCCTCTATCCACTCCTGGGCTGTTGACTCTGGGTAAAAACGCACCATCTCTGCCTTCACTTCCTCCACCTTCTCTTCTAACGTAGTCAAATACCTGAAGGGGACAAGATCAGATGGGTTTTCTGTTAAAGGCTAAAGAGATTTCTTAAACAAATTTTAGGAAGGGAAAGCAACTTATTCTCCTCACATTGATGCCTGGCTGTGAACTTGCATTGCAATGAGAGGGTTACCATTTTCCTCTGCCGGTGGAAGGGGCTGAACCCATCCTCTTACAAACCTGCAGGAGCACACAGGCATATAGTTATTTATTCGGAGAAAAGTGCTAATAAAGTGTATATTACTACTACAACCCTTTAAAACCCGAATTGAAATCAGTTTTGTTATCGCCTTCAGAAGTCTTTCGCAAATATTTAAACCTCTGAAATGGGATTTCTTTCAAAAAAACATGGGAAAAGAGGCAATTAGCAACTTGACATGAAATTTCTTGGTATGTTGCAAAAACAAATGGAAAGAAATGACTTAAAATAAAACAAAACAAAAAGAAAAAAGAGAGTTTCATTAGAAAAATGACTGGAGAAAAATATCAAGAAAACTACTACTACTAATAATAATAATAATATAATGAAATAGTTACTGTATATAGTTAAAATTATATTATGGAAAAAAATGATATTTATATTCAATTTAATTTTTTTTTTAATTTTTATTTTAGAGTTTTTTTTCAGGTCATGTTCTTATTTTGTTTTGTTACTTTTTTCTTTGTTTCTTTTGTTTTGAGCTGGATGGGATTCTTAGGAATTACCAACAAATTAGGGAAATGTTAAAAAAACTATATTTATAATTCCCTTAATGATCTATTTTTAAAATTATGTTACAGAAAAAAATTAAATTAAAGAAACTGCGCACCTTTCCCCCCTTTTTTATGCTTATTTTCCTTGCAACTTTTCACAAATTTCCTGCTAAGTTTTGTGTAATTTCTGGTTGCTCATTGCCATCTTTGCATGTTTTTAAAAGAAATCAAGCCAATTTGCTCAGGTTTAAAAGGGTTAAGTTCGATGACTCATTGGAAATATGATCACAGCCCACAACTCACATGTTGTTTTCAAAAAATCGTATGTCCTCAGAGTTCAGCAGTGAATTGAGTTCTACAGTTAACTCCACCAGCCTCCTTCCTGGGAACAGCGAGTCGCCTGCAGAAGTCCTGCAGACCACATGGAACAGAATCCTGTTAATCTGGAGAGGAACACTACATAGTCATAGTGGAGTTCATAAAACAACACTGGACATCACCTCTCCATGGCCTCCACCTCCACCGAGGAGATCCCAGGCTCTCAGTGACTTTGCTCTGAACCTCAGCGCTGAACTGACCGTGGTGGAGAGTCTGGAGACAGGCTGCGAGCGATGGAAGGGCCACATGCATCAGCTCGCACAGCACTGACAGGTGGTCGTACCTGACCGTGAAAAAATTATGTCAGATGTGTGATTGTGTGAAAAGCTCAAAATTATTTTAAAAATTGAAATAAAAAAAAAACACTCCATAAAAATTATTTTAAAAAAATTAAAGAAATTAACCATTTAAAAAAAAATCAAAAAACACCCAAAACTTAAAAAAAAAAACAAAAAACTTTAATAATTATCAAATTAATTGGCAATTAATATACTGTGAATCAACTCGTTGATTAATCAATTAATTGTTGCAGCTGTACTCGCACAAAACTGTTTGGTCATTTATTTTTTAACGAACATCATATTTTATAAACCCTTCTAATGTTTTTTAATGTAAAAAATCTTATTTTGTAAAGTAACTAAAGCTGGTAGATAAATATAATGAAGTAAAAAGTACACTATTTCCCTCTGAAATGTGCAGGAAAAAAAAGTAAAAAATAAAGTAGCATGAAAATAAATTACTCAAGTGAAATAAAAGTACCTGAAAGCCATGCTTAGGTACAGTACTTGAGTAAATGTACTTAGTTAAATTCCACCACTGTACATAACACAGATGTACAAAAAGAATTTGACAGAAAATAACAAATTCCTCTACCTTTGCCAGCCTGTGATGGCGATGCCCTGCAGATTGACACCGGCAGATACAGATGCAGCCACCTTCAGCCACTGCTCATGATTGTCCACGTGTCTCTGCGTGCACGGCACACACGTGTAAACACTGGTGGAGCCTTTAAAGGAGCTGGCTGCCCAAACATCTGACATACCAGCACTGTAGTACTTCTCCAGCAGAGACACTGCACAAAACAAGAGAATATACATAACAAAGCTCTGTGCATGCTGCAGAATATTTGGAAATGTATCAAAGCTTAATGTTTGAACACTAATTCCCACAGTAGATGGTTCCTACCAGTTCTGTCCACATCCAGATCAGGGGTGTAGTCCCACAACATGGGCTGGACGAGTCCCACTAGACCACTAGCTGTCACATGGATAAAAATAAAATAAAAAATTAACAAAAATGGTTAAATTAAGACACACTGAGATGAACAAATACATAAAAACAACAGTGGTTCTAAAAATAAGACCTGAGGACCACCAGGAATCCCTGAGAGAGTCCCAGCAAGTATAATTTCCATTTTTTTTTCTGTTTGGACACATGAATCCAATATAGGATTCTTAATATTGTAGCTTATATTACTGTTATTATCCACCCACCTACACTCGATGGTGGGAGAAGTATTTTAATCCTTTACCTAAAGGTTTGTTTATGACATTCAGAGCAATAACCCTTTGAAACCTAAGCAAATTGGCTTGATTTCTGTCAAAAACATAGGAAGAAGGGGCATCGGGCTGCTCAGTGGATAAAGCAGGCGCCCCATATATGAAGGCAGTGTCCTTGCCGCAGCAACTGCAGCTGCGGCTGCATGTCATTCCCTCTCTCTCCCCCTTTCACGCTAGCAATCTCCTGTCCTATCTAATAAAGGCAAAAATGTCAAAGAAATATCTTTAAAAAAAATAGGAAGAAGGCAAAGATCAATGAAAGAAGAAATGATCTAAACATTTGCAAGAAATGAGTGAAAGGTAAACTACACAAGTCATATTAAAATGCATCTTTTACGCAGTGCCTTGGTTAAGCTACCTTTTTACACCTGATCTTAGTGTCGAAACACTTTTAAGGAACTGACTTTATTTGATGTATGCTGATGCACCTGGGCTGTCAGCTGTCGCACATGGTATTTTTCTGCAATTTTTTCCTTTATTTGCTAACTGTAGTAATAACTGTAGTTGTAATGTAAATGTAACTGGGTTTGGTGGTGACAAACTGGATTTCTTCTTTACCTTTTAGTGTGTCCTGGCTCATGCCTCTCATCATATCATCCCACATGATGATGGTCATGTGTGGCCACGCCTCCTTGATGGCCTGAGCCACCTTGGTCACATGACTCAAGAAAAGATGCTCCACTGTACATCCAGGTGAGGCCAGCCACAGTTTGGACTCCGCTCCCTCTCCAAGCATGTACACCTTGAGGAATTTAAAAACGAGGACGTTAAATGATGATACTTTGGACCATAACTTTAAAGAAATGGCTAACTTACCTCGTCTGCTCCAATGTGCAGTGTCTTTAAGCCTGGATGCAGCTCCACCACCTGCCTCAGCATCTCCATCACCAGCCTCACCCCCTCCTCTTTGTGTGGATTCAGCGTGCCCACACAGTGTGGCACCTCTCTCAGGCTCCACATGGGCCGATGCTTCAACACAAACTGTAACAGAGAAGGGACGGACACAGAGAAATGACCAATCGAAAAATTGGGCATTTGTAGCCATAATAAACAGTTATAAACCTGACCAATAAAAAAGTGCAGAAAACTATATTTATAATATTTTACAGAAGTATTTTACATAATAATCATAATTATAATTATTATTATTAACAATAAACCCTCTATTGCTGTGTATATGTATTTTATTTGACTGTGAATGTCTAAGACCGAGACCTTTTTATTATTATTATTATTATCATTTGTATTACTTACTAATACTATGAATATTATTTATTTTTATCTCTAAAGAATTTTGTGGCTAAGATGTTTAAGAGAAGTACTGAGTGTTTGTTCTATGTTGAAAATCCTAAAATAAAGGTTAAAAAAAACATATTATTATACTTTTTTTATGCTTATTTTCAGAAAGTTGCTCACTGCCCTCTCCTCATGTTTTTGGAAGATATCAAGCCAATATGCTCAGGTCTCAAAAAGCAAGCCAGATATTTGCCTCACCTCCATATGACCAAAAGTCTGCACAAGTGGGATGACCTCCATGCCTTTAGATCTGGCAAAGTCCTGCAGAGATAACACCTCCTCTCGGCTGGAAACAACACACAGTAAACAGACACTGAACTTAGTGAACCAAAGCATTTTATAGCACGTCAGACTTGCATGCTAACTTTTATCTCTATCACACACAGGAAGGGTTATAGTTTTATTACAGGATCTCACAGCACGATGAGACAGATAAAAAAAGCACATACAATTCCACCCAGCCCATAAATCAGGAATGGAGGCGGCAGTGTGAGGTGTTTACATCCCAAACTGCACCTGTAAGCGGGCTGCGCTGTGGCCTGCAGCAATTTCAGCTCCCCCTCATAAGGAAACATGTCCTCGTACTCCACCAGCAGGCCGTCCACTCCCAGCTGAGAGAACAGCTCCATCAGCTAAAGAAAAAAATGCACATTAATGCAAAAAATAATATTTAAACAGTGACAGAAGTGTAAATTAGGGATGCAAAATAATTTGGGCATGTCATTTGTATTGGCAGATATTGGCTTTAACTTCTTTTAAATCACTTCTCTCTTTTTAATTTATGTTCTATCTATTTTACTTCATTTTATTTCTGGTTTGATTGCTTTTATTGTTTTACTTTTATTGTCTTTTGTTGTTGTTTTGTTATACACACGCACACACACACAAACAAACATATATATAATATATATATATTATTATTATTATTTAATTGACAAAATGAACTTGTACAAAATATCAACCCTGAGTTTAATTTTTAATTTTTTTTATTTTGCATAATGAATGAAAATTACATACGCTGAAAACACACAATGAGAGTGTGCATAATATGATGTTAACTCCACTACAGAGGAAATTTGTTGCTCACTAAAATTAGGTGAAAAGAAAGTGGATAGGCTGCATCGATATCGATTATTAGCCAAATTAACTGTTATATATCGGCAGCAGATGACAAATGAAGCTGCTGCTCACCCTGTGAAGATATTCCACCCTCGGGGGGGCACCTTTCAAATCCAGGTGGACCAGTTTCTTTCCTTTAGGCCAGGGTGGACACTTCATTCTGCCTGTTACAAAATAAGATCAGTAGATACAACTGAGATTGTGAATGAACTTTAGGTCATTTGTTTGACTCACCAGGACAGTGAAGTCCAATCAGGAACCAGAGATTTATATTCGAGAGGTCAGGCACTCCGAGAAGGATGTTATTTTGAGGCAGATCACTTTTTCATGAACAAGAGACGTTCACCAGCCCAGTCGTTTCAGTGTAAACACACAGTGTAGGTAATCGATTAATTTAGTCTCCGCATGCAGAGCAATGGATGGAAGAATGCACGCGACATGCAAACATTATGAGAGTTTACGAGGCTACAGACAGAGTATCAAACAACGGATTACGACGTATTTAGATGTCGATTTTGTTCTGTTTTAGCAGCTGTGCGGTGAAGCCGAACTCACCTGGACGTGGTCCAATGAAAACGTCGCTTTCTCTTACGGAGAGCCAATGAGGTTGACGGATACGCGTCCACCAGGAAGTGCAGAGGGCTTCAGGTGGTGGTACGAGCTGTTGGCGGGGTGCACGGACCTACGACATGTTCAGCCAAAGCAACAGCAACCGTGTGTGACGGTGTTCTGTAAACGCTGCGCAGCACACCTCAAGTCAAAATGGCGTTATTACAGCGAATGAGAAACACACCAGGCTCGAATGCTACAGAGATAGAGAAGAAAATTAAAAGGTGTGAGTGGATAAAACGCTGCTGTTGTGCTGCCTGAGTTAAACTAAACACGGTGAGAGGAGAAGGTGTACTATTAACTGAAGTAATGACAGCAAAGGTATACTGTAATTAATGATGCATATGCAGTCTGCAGAGAGTGGAAAATGCATACATGCTGTAGGGACTGTTCTTAATTTATCAGAGGAGAGGGTGGTTGGGGAGTACGACAGAGGATAAGGCTGTGTTGGGGGATAAAAGTTGGATTTCATGGATAAAGTCATAGTATAACGAAAATTAAGTTGTAGTTCTATGAGAAAAAAGTCGCAATTTTATGAGAACAAACACGTGACATTACATTAAAAGTTGGAATTTTACGAGAAAAAAAGGTCAGACTTTTACGAGGATATACTCGCAACATTACAAGAATTAAGTAAAATTTTTACGAGAGATAAAAGTAGGAATTTTACGAGAAAAAAAGTTGGAATTTTATGGGGAAAAATGTTGTAATTTTATGAAAATAAAGTTGTAATTTTACGAGAATAACATTGTAATTTTACGAGAGAATTTTTTTTTTTTTTTTTACAAGAATAGAGATGTATATTTACCAGAAAGGGGATATTATATTACACCGGCACCAGGGACAGTGGTGCCACACTTAATGAATGCAAAATACCAACTTAAAAAATCCTTCCTTAGTGCTTGAAAAACAATGCCTCCTACATTTTGCACCTCTTTCTCCACCCTCATAAATAATGAACAGTTCCTAACGCTTGATTGGGTTTTTTGTGATTATGACTTGAAGTCGATAGTGGTTTTATTTCACAACTTTATCACTGCTTCTTTCACATATCACATTGTTCTGTTAGTGTTATTATAACAAAACATACTTATAATTGTAAAAAATAAATATACAAATAAACAAATAAATGAATACAAAGTTGCAAAAATGCAGAAATACATTGACTGAATTAAAAGTTACTTGTGTAAATAAATGTAGTTGGTTATTTAATTGAGACAAACAGATAAATGTCTTCAATTTCTTTCTACATTTTTATACAATTCCTTTCTTAACTTGTCATACATTTTGAAACATTTGTCAGTTTACATTTAAACTTTTATTTATTTCTATAATTTTACATTTCTTCACATACGCTTTTATATATTTCACTGCATGTATGTTAATGATTTTGTTGGTTCTACTAACATCACTCTGTTGCATTAACAAGTAAACAGCTGATTATTCATATTAATCGGTAATAAAAAAACAACTGTTAGTGGAATCACATTTTTATCACAGGATGGTTCCTTTTTCATTGTACTTCCAAATTACAGAACATCTGACAGGTAATGTTAGTTTCCATAAATATCCACTTTGTACCCTCTGTGATATTTAATATTTTATTGAATGTCCTGAATGACCTCTCGTGTAGAGAAAATCATCATGTGCTCAGCCAGGTTGGGTTCCCTCTTTGTGATAAAACAGGTCAGACAGCAGTTGGGGGATAGCTGAGGAAAATAGAAACTTCCAGATGTGCCATCATCGCCCTGCCTATTCCCGTCACTGCTTGTGTGGTAGACCACTTTAACCTTGTCAAACTGAAAAATGAAATGCACTTTGTCAAATAGTTAGTTATACCTACATAGGGAGCAGGTCCTAGTGCATGGAGATTGCCATGTTGCACCGCCATGTTTCTACAGTAGCCCAGAACAGACAAACCAAACACTGGCTCTACATAGGGCCACTCGTGTTTTCATGTTTTTGTGCCAGCCGCCATAGTTAGCAGCTCCTCTGCCACAAAAGCATTGGAAAAATAAAGATTTTTTCAAAAGCAACCTCTTTATTCAACCTCTTTATTCAGTGTTTTATTGATTTAAATCTCCTGGCTGCTTGTTTTAGCGAGGAAGAGACATCTGTGTATGATTGGGCTTCCTGTAAAAAACTCCTCCTAAAGATGTGGAATTTACATATTAGCAGGTGCCAGTGAGCGAGCCGTCACTGAAGAGCCGATTAGCACCAGAGACACTCTCATGCGTAACATCAAGCTGCTTTTTCAGTGTTTTTTATTGACCTCGTTCAATCATTCCAGAGAGGAAGAAACTTCTGCGGATAGTTCTGCTAAAACCTCCTTAACAATGAACAATAAAGGAATTCTAACCGGGAGAAGTGTCAGCATGTTGCAATCTACAATCCTCACCACTAGATGCCACTAAATCTCAAATCTCACTAAACTCTGCTGCCAGATAGAACAAGAGAAAAACGTCACAAAGTGCATTTCATTTCTCACTTTGAATTTAATGTTAAAGTGGTCTACCACACAAGCAGTGACGGAATAGGCAGGGCGATGATGGCACATCTGGAAGTTTCTATTTTCCTCAGCAATCCCCCCTCCCACTGTCTGACCTATTTTATCACAAAGAGGGAACCCAACCTGGCTGTGCACATGACGATTTTCTCTCCCAGTGCACACCTGTGGGGACTGCAGTTATAATCACTCTCTTTGTCTCAGTGTGTCACTGCACTCTGAAGAAGGCGCAAGCCAATATGAGTTGGTGTATTTTTAATGTCTAAAGCCTTATGAATTATGCTTTGCAAACCATCCTGAGTGCCTGGATCTGGATCTTTTACACCACAGTTTTTTTGGTTAGAAGTTCCTGCCCTTTTTTTTTTTTTTTTTTTTTACAACAATCCTTATTTTTAGATAATTATAGTCTTAAGATATCACATTATATTATATTATCACAAAAAATGCAAAATGTATTGTAAATATAGTAAATATGGTATATGAATCTAGTAATATAATAATAATAATAATAATATAGTAATGAAATAGCTTTCTTGCTGACAACTTATGGCTTTAAGTTGTCACAGCTGACTCTTTGTTGGTGGTGTGTTGTTTATTTAATTTGTCAATAAATCCGTTGATCACACGGACCTGTTTTCTCTTTCAGAGGTAATGCGCTGCGGCAGGGATCATCATGGAGGGGGTCCCGAGGCTTATGGGCTTGCTGCTGGTCATTCTGTCCGTGGCGGCTATGTGGCTGTATGTGACCTCACTGGACAGTGACATCACAGAAACACTAGTCCGCCGGGGTGAGCTGGTCTCTCCTCAGCCCAGAGTCTTCACTGTCCCGTGCTCTGAGGACTACGACAACTACAAACGCTATCCAGGTGAGACTGTCACTGTGCCATGTCAGATGATCAGCTGACACCTCTCTGCTGTGTAAATATGACAGTGACGGGATAAAGAGCAGCCCACTTCATAAATACCATACTCCAGTGGCACGGTCCAGGTGTTGGCACTGCCTATCCTCTCGTTAGTGTTACCTGATATAAGTGAGGCTCAGTCACAAAATATTATAAGTTGGAAAACACGATTCACTTATACACCATCATACTGAATTTCTGTTAATTATATAATCATTTTAACAAAACACTAAATCTGTATATTAACCCCTTATATTAAACCTGAACAAAATGGTTTGTTGTCCCTAAAAAACATGGGAAGTATTCACATTTTAATTTTATGTTATTCTACTTTGTCTTAATATTCTTATCTTTAAATCTTGTCATGACATGTCTCTGCTGTTCTGTGTTCTGTGTTTATATAACAAAACGGGAAGAGGACAACAAGCAACTTAAAAAACATGTCCCAAAAATGAGCAAAAGAATTTGTTTCAAAAATTACCTGAAAGTAAGCCAAAAAGAGTAAAAAACATTCAATTATATATTTCTTTATCCTTTTAAATCTAAAATTATTAAATATGTAGTTTTCTGGAAATTTTCCCTTTATTTTGGATAGTTTTCTAACAAGCTGTCCTTATTTTTTAAAACAATTTTTGGGGGGTAATCTTTAGGGAATCGTTAACCAATTTCTTGCAATTTGTGGGACATTTCTTGCTATGTTTTAAAAGAAATCAAACCACAATGCTCAGGTGTTTCAGGTTTGTTGGAGGCATCTGAATGCATAAAAGAACTGATGACTGAAGGGTGGAAGGGGAAAAAGTCTTGAAAACTAAAATTCAAACCATTTCACTTTGACGCCTAGATGGCAGTATAGCACATTGGCAGGACTGGATATTTGAAGAGTCGATCAACTGCAACCAACAGAGCAGTGTGTGGAAGCAAGTACTTATCAGTTGGTTTAGTGCAGTTAACCCTTTGACACCTGAGCAAGCTGGCTTGATTTCTTAAAAAAATGGGAAGAAGAAGAGGCCACCAAGCAATTTAACAAGAAATGGTGCAAAAATGATCAAGAAATTAGTAAAAAAAGTTACAAAACAATTACCTGAAAAAGAAAAGTGAAAAAAAGTCACCTTTTACAATTTTTTTGCCATTTGCAGGACATTTTTTCCAAGTTGCTAATTATGTTTCTTCCCATATTTCTGACAGAAATCAAGCCAGTTAATCAGATTTCAGAGGATTAAATGCTAATGAAAGGCATCTGCATGCAGCAAGAGAAAATTGATTTCGATCGAGGTGTTAAAGGATTATCAGGAATTTTGATGCCTATCTGACAAAATCTTACATTGCCGAAGTGCAGAAGGAAAAGAAGCTCGGGGAGGAATCTCATTTAATTTGTATTTTCTCACATTCTGTGTGTAAAATTCCTGCTGCTGGATATTAACGCATTCATTCACAGCACTGGCATGAATAAAAATTGTCAATTTCCCAGAAATCAGACTCGATTACTCAAGATAATTCACAGACTTTGTGGTGGAGCAGTTTCTTAAGGGAAGTATTATCTTTTATTGAAATATACCCACCAACCTTATCACCGCACAAAAAGAAGTGTGCAAAATTTGAAGCAGTTTTGAAACTATCCTTGGCAAAAAGGAGAGAACAAATTGTAAATTTGTCTTATTAAACAATTGGGCTGCTGGGAGTTCAAACTGTGCATCTCCAGTGTGTAAAGGAAACACAGCAGGAGGTTCAGGCTTCGAGCAATAAATTACAACCGTCAAGAGTTTGGAGAGCAGCCCCTAGTTTTGTGGCATTAATGAGCAGTAAACTCCCTACGTTGCACTTTGTTTCTCTACCAGCCACTTTCTCTCTGCTCTGGGGGCCCAAATCTTCTAAAACCAGAGTCGACTGCACCAAGATATTCTGCTATTATTCTAATCCTTTCACATGTGTCTCTCCCAGGATGCACCCCTCAGAAGTGTGGCCGCGCGGTCACAGACAGCGTGGTGACAAGGGAGGAAGCTCAGGTCCTCAGGAGGTAAATAGTGTCATACAAAGTGCAGCGTGTCTCATCTCCTCGTCCTCACGTTGTTTCTCCATTTGCCATTGTGTATCTCTGTCATGCAGCTGACTCATTCAGGATGTTTTCTGTCTCTGACACGCAGGCTGGCGGAGAGAGGGCTGTCACTGGCTGGGTCAGAGGGAGGGGTGAGTATATCGCCAAATTAAATTGTTGGAATAATTTCACAGGAAGGCAAGGATTAATATTTACCCGGTTAGCATTTCTTTAGGTGAATGGTATTTATGTGATCAGGAGCCATTCCCCCTACTTTTTTCCCAGTGTTTATCTTTTTATCATTTGCTTGTGTCCTCATTAACTTTTAAGGGCCCAAGTTGGTGTTTTTGTATGTTAATACCCACAGTCAATTTAAGAACACAAATTCAAAAATTAACAGTGTGAGTTCATGGTAAAAAAGGAGCATGTCACTCAGTGCAGCAGTGTGGCTCAGTGCCTCCACCTTGGCAATAGCCGAGGCGAGAGACTTTCTGTTTTCGGGTTGCCTGTCCCATTCTTATAAAAGTGATATCTCAAGAAATTTGGCAAAAACGTCCAATGGGACTCAACAATGGGCTTATTGGATTTTAGTGGTCACAGGTCAAGGTCAAGGTCACTGTGACCTTTGCTGTCTCAATCTCGTGAATGGCACATCTCAAAAACACCTTAAGGGATTTTTCTTCCAAATTTGGCACAAACGTCCACTTGGACTTAATGATGAATTGATTAGATTTGGTGATCAAAGGTCAAGGTCACTGTAACCTCATCTGTCTCATTCTCATGAATGGGACATCTCAAAAACACCTTAAGGGATTTTTTTTTGGCACAAATGTCCACTCAGACTTAACAGTAAATTAATTCAAATTTGGTGGTTGAAGGTCAAGATGTAACCTTGCATCTGTCTCATTCTCATGAACACAAGAAGGCCTTGAGGGAGTCTCCTCAAATTTGGCACAAATGTCCATCTGAACTCAGGAATGAACTGATTAGAATTTGGTGCTACAATTGCAAAGGTTACGAAACATATACATAAGTGCAAGTACATAACTTAAGAATTCATACGCAAATAAAGCTAAATTACATGCAAATGTCTAATACAAAACAATAATGAAGTGATTTTATTTTATATCCAAAAAGTCAAAGGCCAACCTTACGGTGACATGTAGGCATTCAACTCTTGGTGGGAATTCTGGTTATTGTTAAACCTTTATTTAACCAGGTGAAGACACATTGAGATTCAATGTAATTCTGCATTTGTACTGTTGAAACACATTTATAGATGCATAGTGTATGGCAGGTGGCAAGCTCCCAGTTTGAAGTTGCAAACAAGAGAACCAGGGGTACAGAAGCCAAGCAATGCACTGCTGTGGATGCTGTACTTGTGTGCTAGTTTGCTTCTGAAAGTCACACAATAACACACACAAACTGACCAATCAGAGGCAGCGGTCAACCAGGAACTCTATGTGTTCTGCCTGGTAAATTTACTGTTTCTGCCAAAGGAGTGTGGCGGCAGTGAGCTGGGGCAGCAGCAAAACGCATTTGAGCCTCTTAAAAAAGAGTACCACCCCAAAATAATCAATAGCAATTAAAGTGAACGCAACATTTAGACTTGTTTTTACTACTTAACCTTGCTGTCAGAAAGCTTTCTCTGACAGCAATGTGATGTCCTCTGTAAATGGAGTCTGTCCTCTTGAAAGACACCAGACTCCATTTACAGAGACAGTAACTTAACCTGACAGCACACAGGAGTCGCTGCTCTACTACTGCCTCAATTTTTTGTTTGTGTCATTGCATTGACTTTCTGAACCAAACAAACGTGACATCCACAGCGATATGTTGGTTTAAATGCAAATGCGCAGAATTGACGTCACGTCACATGGGAAAACGTTTCAGAAGAGCTTGAGGAGAGAGCAGCTTAATGTTAAGACAGACATACTTCAACCAAAATTAGAATTTTCAGGTTTGAATAGATGAGGAACACTACTGGAAAGGTACAAAGAAAACCTTGGATTACTGTCATTTTTTGATATTTTTCTGTTCTGTACACACATCTATTGCGTATCTGTCCTGAAGAGGGATCCCTCCTCAGTTGCTCTTCCTAAATTTTCTTTTATTTTTTTATTTTTGTCCTGTTTGGGTTTTTCCTTTATCCGGTGAGGGATAAAGGGCCGAGGAATGTCATATTTTGTACAGCCCTCTGAGGCAAATTGTGATTTATGATATTGGGCTTTATAAATAGAATTCAATTAAACTGAATTAAAAAAAACTATTAAAAGAAATAAACAGTGGTGGAAGAAGTTTGCAGTTCCTTTACTTAAGTAAAACTACTAATACCACACTGATAATACTCTGTTATCAGTAAAAGTACTGCATTGAATATATTAAGTAAAATTAAATGAGTATTATCAATAATATGTACCTTAAGTGTTAAGTATCCAATGCAGAAAAATAAAGAAATAATTTAAAAATATTATTATGTTTTTGAAATGATTACAAATATTTTTAAAAAAATGAAAATTAAGTGTTTATTAAAATAGTTGGAATACATGTTTTTTTAAAAAACCCCAAAAAAACCCCCCCAAAAAGCTAATGATAATACTACATTAATTTTAACAGTAAAATAAAATAAAAATGACAGTAATCAATGACAGAAAGTGCAAATCAGTAGTCCAGGTGCAAAGTGCATGTGCTAAAGTATGCATATTAAATAGTAGGATATCAATTTTCTTTCAGTTGGCTAATTGATAACTATTTCAGCTGCACTTATTCTTTATACTTATGTACTTACGAGTTTTTCCTGGTGCGACGTGAGGGTCTAAGGGCAGAGAGATGACGTATGCTGTAAAGCCCTCTGAGGCAAAGCGTGTTTTGTGATAATGGGCTTTCTAAAAACTTGACTTGTCTTTAAACTGTTTGATAACATCAATTGTTTGAAACTCTTCTCATGTTTTTTATGCAAAAATCTTAATTTGCAAAGAAACTAAAGCAGTCAAATAAATGTAGTGAAGTAAAAAGTATTTCCCTGTGAAATGAAGTGGCGTAAAAGTAAAAAAAAAAAAGAATGAAAGAAAATACTCAAGTAAGTATATTTATCCCAAATTTGTACTTAAGTAAAATACTTAGCTAGATGTACTTAGTTACATTCCGCAGCTTTAAATAAATAATAGAGCCACTCTTTAATATTCAATTCAATCCAGTTTGATTGATAGATATAATTGAGTATCATCTGCATAACAAATAAAGTTGACTGAGTGATTTCTAATAAGGGAAGTATGTATAAAGTAAAAAGAAAATTGGAATGGCAGAGCAGAATTCATAAAAATCAAGTATAGTAAATATATGCAATACTGTCTTACAAAATCACTGGTACACTTTAAACAAAATATATGTTGTTCAAAAATGTGGGGAATAATTCATTGTGTATAATCCCAACAGTTCTTCATCTCTTCTCTGCTTAAAAATAGCACCTAATTTATTGTCCAGCCATGATAGGCCATCAGCACAGTACACACCACCAACAAACTTGTTTCAAATATTGGCACCAGTATCTGCCTAGAAAGCTCTAATTTGACCCTAAATTTCAGCCACATACAGTATGCTCCATATTAGTTGGACTCCCCGCCGTAATGAGCCTCTGTGGACACTAGAGGGCAGGCTGGCACAATCAGCAGAGCTCCAGTTTGAGGAGCCGCTCTGGCAGAGAAAACATGTATGTGTGGTTGTCCCTGGCATGCCCTACCCCCTGCTTTCTGTCCCCAGCGGGGCCAGGCCCTCAGCCAAAGAAGGAACTGTTTATAGAGTGTTAAGACACTTAAGTGAAAGGAGGGGAAGCAACGGGGGGTGGGCACTTCAGAGAAAATGACTTTCATTTTCTGTGTGGAAAACAGAGCAGTGTCCCAAAGGAGTTGACAAGCAATAACAAGTAAAGGACAGAGTGAAACGGCACAAAAAGGCCACAGAGGGAACAGCTCTGAACTTTGAAAAAATTACTGTGCAACGCATCTACCGATTTCACTTATGCTTGTTTTTTTTTCCCCTTGCAGGCTTCTATACTGGATCTGCACTCTGGAGCATTGTCGATGGGGAAACAGTTTGTCAACATCTACAGGTGGGAAAGATTTTCAGGGATCACAGGTCATGAAAAACTTCATTGTCATTGAATATGCAAATAGCAATTTCCAGGCCTGGAAAAGTTTCGGAACACTAAATATACCCTGGGAGTATTGGAAAAGTCATTGAATTTTGTTTAACAAACCTGTATGATAACACATGATTTGTTCAAGGACTGTCGGAAATGTTAAATTTCTGTTTCTACAGTTTCTGGCTATGATAAATGGTGTATTTATAATTTTTAAAGAAATCATGCTCGGGGGGTTGGAAAGCATGTTTTCTTTAAAAATCACCATATATATTTTAAAGAAAAAAAGTCACCATTTTTTCTACAAAAATTGCTGAAAATATTTAAAGGAAAAACAATTTAAAAATGCAAAAAATTTTGAAAGAAAAAAATAGCCACATTTAAAGCTTTAAAGCTTTTTTCTTTTTTGTGATTTTTAAACAAAAAAATTGTTCTGAAGGAAATCAAATTTTTTTGAGTAAAAAAAGGCCCAAATAATAATAATAAAAAAAAAACAAAGAAAACAACCCAAAAACAAAATAAGAACCATAAGTCCCTCTCAAGTGCTTGAAATTCTTTTTGACATGTCTCCCCATTTTTGGAAACCACCTCAACCCCTCTCATAAATAACAAACAGTCCCTAAGTTGTATTTTAATATTCAGTTCTAATCTTGTTCTGAAGTCATTGTTTTTTAAAAAAAGTTATGATAAAGTAATGTAACATAAAAGATAAAGGGTGTCACTGGTTGTGTCAGAATATGTATGGTCTTGAAAGTTTGCCTCAAAGTCATGGAAAGGTCATGGAAATGTCTTGGTAACAATGTGAATGAACCTTGGATGTTGTCTTTATGTGTTGTTCTTTATGTCGGCATCATTTTATGCCTGCAGGATCGACATTCTACATAATATTTTACATTTGCAGAACCAAACTATGCAGTTAGTCATCAATCTTACTGATGCCGGTCCCTGCGAGCTGTCTTCTCTGGGTCCAGTGACCCATTCGACCCTCATTCATCACTGCCAGCAGAGCTCGCTTTTGTTCGGATCATCTGCTCCTCTCTATCCTTCTCCCTCCCACCTCCCTTCATTCATTCCTCCCTCCATCTCTCTCCCGTCCCACTGGGGAGGTGGCTGACACTGGATCCTCCGGGACCGTGTGGCAGATTTTAATCAGGAAGCGATGACGATAGCACTCACACCCTGCTTCCCACACTTCACCCCCTCGCCGCCGACTTCCTCATGTGAAGCTGTCAAACGTTTTACTATCTGCTGTGTTCGGATGGTTGGGTGGCACACCCGTCTGGCGCGCTGTGCCGTGCTGCGAAACCTTAATTTATGCTAACAGATCCCATCTCCTCTGCTCTCTTCTCCCCTCTCTGCTGCGTCTGTGCTCGTGTTTGTCCCTGTCTGCTCATGTGTCTCTGATTGGCTTTGTGTGCGTCCCGAACTGTCTGTCTGCGGCTGTGTGACTCTGCAGGTATTTTGGGGATCAGATCAGGGATGTGTTCACACAAGAGGATTTCCAGCTTTACAGGTGACTAAGGAACCTTAATTAAAGATCAGCCATGCATCTATTGCACATTTTTAAGAGTTTCGCTCTTAAATTAGATCCCTGAAATTTTTTGAAAAGTGACTGAGACTCAAATGATGGTACTTTGTGCACAGTAATAGCAGAGATAACTCCCTATTATGGTGCCTTTGGTTGCATGTAATGATGTTGTTAGTCAACAAATTAGATGTGTGAATTTTTATGCTGACCATGTACATGCACACCTCTTGGATGACTGAATATAAACTCAAAAACATCATGAACTCCCTAATGAGAAGACTGATGTCAGTTGGCGTCCTATAGTGTTTGTATGATATCAGTCTTCATTTATATTCATTTATATAGTTTACTTGGTAGAATATATCTCTATCTTTGTCGGGATCCTTTCCATAAGTTGTCAGACACAATATAAGCAGATGTTTACACTGTAGCCTGTTTTTGGCCTCGGGCTGCAGCGTTCCAGCACAATACTGGACCAATTGTTGTCCAAACATTGAAAAACTAGGCCCAGGTGGAAAATTACTGAATTTAACCGAAACTGAACAAGTCAGATCTTTCAATTTGACATGCCGGGTCTGTTTTCACCGTTAGAAATGTCCGCGGGCGAATCCAGGCAGTTATTGCCGAGACATTTGGTTTGGACCCGACTCTGATGTACCTCACCAAGCCCACCTTCTTCTCCAGAATCAACAGCACGGCGGCCAAGACCCAACACGACGAGTACTGGCATCCGCACATAGATAAGGTAACACAAAAACAGACTCCCTCTACCTTGTAGAGAAGCACTCATCTGGCACATTTGGGTGGTACAGGGGTTGATATTGACTTCATCAAACAGACATATTAGCCTGATGAGAACCTGAGTCTAAATTTTAGAATACATACTGACGGCAAAAAATCTGCATAGGTGCATCCATAATGACCTTAATGTTTGGATGTTCTCTGCATCCAGTAAATGGGCTGATGGGATTTATCTCGATGTCATGAATGGATAAGCCCAACCTGAAAAACAAAGCTCTCGGTTCACTAGCTAATCCACCTTCCACCTTCTCCTTGTCTGTGGAGAAAAAAAGTTCCAATCTCCACAGCTCATTTTAGTTAAAAAGTGGATCATTATTATAGCACATAACTCAACAACAAAACTGAAAGAAATGCCTCTGATTGGAAGTATATTTTACATTGTTTCTTCTCATTCTCTCGGCTATGAAAACGGATCATTGCAATATAGTGTAATATGGCTGAATGTTATACGATAGGCCTGAAGGTATTATTTATTGGCATAACTTATAAAACTTTTCAAGCATCACAGTGTGAATCTGCATCTTCTCTCTTGCTAAATGAAAAAGAGTCGAGAGGAAGAGGAACTAGCAGTCCACACTTACTTTGCTTGTGGTATTTCTTGGACCGTAGAGTGTCTGCAGTCGCCTCGCCCATATTAATATTTGTCACCTCATCTTCTCTTGCCGGCCCTCGACAGCTGGAAAAATGTAAATTGAAAGGACCCACTTCTCTTCCCCATCTGTCTCTGACGCCATTTTGGGGCTAATTGGCAAACCCAACCCTCATTTAAATGTAAATGGCCTCTGACGTCTTTGGTAGCGAATTTTCTCCCCATCGATCATTCCTCTGATACGGTGTCATAGCACAAGTCAAAGTATGACAGCACGGAAAGTGTGTTTTATCCAATTCGTGGCAGGGATAAACTTGCCTTCGTAATGAAACTGAGTTATGTTTTGCTGACCTTGGGTTGTCAGGCTGCTGAAGAAAACATGTGCATGAGCTTTTGAATAGAGTCTTCATCCCTGTAAGATCACCTACTGACCTGCTTGATTTGAGATTTTAACTCTTCTGATGCACATAAACTTTCTGATGGTGCCAGACTGAAAACTATAGACCTTGAATCAATTTGATGACATTTGGCATTTTTATGTAGGCAGTATTTATGCATTTGGCTGAACCAACCCTTTAAAACAGCACTGACCAATATTTTTGTCTCCTTTCTGTGCCTTGTTTTAGCCTCTTTTAGCACATAGTTTTGGTTGTCTGGCCCACAAACTTTGCTCTCGTTGACCTTGCTGTAAACAGACTTGATAACTCTGAAAAACATGTGAAGAAGACAATGAGCAACTTACAGAGACATGGCTCAGAAATTAGTTAAAAGTACACACAGAAAACACTCTGGAATATAAGAAAGTACCAAATAAAAACAAACTACTATAGTTATCTGGGTAAGATGAGCAGGATTTTTATTTATTCATTTATTTAATTAATTGTTGCACTCATTCATCTTTTTGTCATACTGAATTATGTGTTTTTGAAAAATATAGGTATTTAGCATAACAATAGGAGTAACAGCAATAATAATAATAATAATAATAATAATAATAATAATAATAATAATAATAATAATTGTTATTATTATTTTTTTGTTATATGACTTAGACATCACAGATCAATCTAAGCCAGCCAGGGTGCAGAGGGGAGGGTTAGACAAAAGGTTGATTTTCCTCTTAGAGTATCAATATCCAGAAAATTTGGAAAACATATGGGCACATATGGATGAGATGCGGATATGTATGTATAATTTATTATTATACTCTGCACAAAACTAAAAAACTTTAATAAAAAACAAGAAAGTAAAAAACAACAAACAAAAAATTAACAAAAAAGTGCATAAAAAATATAATGTTTAATTATTATTATAATAATAATTTTAAATATATAATCATTATAATTATAAAAATAGTTTGTTCCAGAAATGTTTCCCTAGCTTTTTGAAAATGATTTTTTAAGTTTCAAGTTTCTTGGAATATGTGAGACATTTCTTGAAAAGTTGATTTTTTTCCCATGTTTTCGAAAGAAATCAAACCAATTTACTTGTGAAAGGTGGTTTAATGCAGCCAAAAAAAGGGGATGTCAGTCCAGGTTTCAAAGGCTTAAAGCCCAACTACCTTACCAGAACCAAACGTCAAACAGACACTTTTTGGACCAAACAATTGTGGCGTCTTCTGCACCCTTTTATACCAATTTACTGTTATTACATGGAGGCAGGATCAGGAGGAAACTGGTGTTGAAGTAGTGTTGGTGCATGGCTGGAACAGTGCCCGTTAGGATAGAAAGTAGTTAATTTTATATTGTATAACTTCATTTGATATAATACTGAAATGATGAAAAAGGCAAAACAAATCATTTTCTCATTTTAGAATTTAAATTTAATAATTTATTAAGCTTGCTTATTTTAATTTAAGTTTTGTCAGGCTCTCTATTGGCTGCCTGCCACTGGTTAATGCTGCTTCAACATTATCGTGTTTTACACTGTGGTCTAATCAAGTTACCCTGCCCGGCAATACATCATAACGCCTTTATACGAGTATATATAATAACTCGATGTGGCGTCTCAGCCCTCAAGGCCTCTCTGTGCTTTTATTTCTCTCCTCTCTCCACAGTTGTTGATGGCATGACTCCAATTTGCTGTCTCACCTTGTAAATTAACTGTTTGAAACCTGAGAGAATTGGCGTGACCCAAAATGATCCAAAAATGAACGAGAAAATTTTCTTGTACTTCAGGAAGAAGTACAAGAAAATGACTTTAAAATTAGTTAAAAAAAGTTTTTAAAAGTGCTTAAAAAGTACAAGATTTCTGTAACAAAATTTTAAATATGTGCAATGATAATTAGCTTTGAATGTAGTATATTCATAGCTTTTTCATCTTTAATTTCCCTAGATATTTTTCCTCTAGCTTTTTAAAATTAATGTACTAATTTCTTGCAACTCTAGGAACATTTCCTACTCACTTGCTTATTGCCCTTTAATAAGAAACTGCACCAATTTGTTCAGGGTTCATAGGTTTAATTTCCTGTGAAAGGTGTCTTAAAGTAGCACAAGAAAAGTGATGTCAATCTCTCAGGTTTCAAAGGTTTAAAACTGAGTTTACTATATTTAACATGTCCACAACCAAGTATATATAACCCAGAGCATTCCAGTTAACAATGAAAAGGCAGTTCCAAGAAAAAGAGGCATTGAGACAGGCAATGGCCAGACAGAGAAACACTGATCATTTATACAAATTAATCATGTAATGTAAAAAAGTTGCATATTGCAGTGATTGGAAACACCAGAGCATTGTCTGGTTTGAAGTTGTTTCAGAGATTCACGAAACTCCTGGAAGCTCACTTTGTTTTTCTTTCTTTGAGGTAAGATCAAGATAGAGCACTATGGCTCTGAAATAACTGTTTGAGTCTTTGAACAGACAGCCACTCCTGGCTCCTTGACATCTCTCTTTGATGTTTCATTAAGGCTACACACTGGCTGTTTGAGCTCCGTTTGCTCTCATGGATCTGAGCATCTCTCATTAGTGCCATTGTACTTTGTGCAGCATAAACAGACCACAGCAGTTCATGTTGCATGAATGGATGCTGCTGAATCTTCAGGTGGGGGCTCCAGTCTGCAGGCATGCCTTAAGACTACAATCCATTTAATGGCATTAATAATTACACAAGTGAGATGTGCAACTATGCCCACATTATTAGGGGTCCAAGCTCCTCCATTAGCTCCTCCTATTCTTCTTCTTCTTCTCCTTTTCAATCTTCTTCTTCTCCTTCTCGTGCCAATTGTCCCAAGACTTTGTCAAGATCATTGACAAACGTTACAGATCTAAAGTTATCAAAGAAATTCCAATATGTAACATTTTTAAAATCACTTTTGAAGTTACACATTTTCAAATGTTTCTTTCAGTTCAATTATACATAGTCATGAATCAAAAAATGGCAAATAAGCATTTGTAACCAGACTTTGTGTATATATGTGGATGCTTTGTCCAAACTTCAATAAGCAGTCGTTGTATATTCTGCCACCAGAGGGCGCCAAACATGCAAAAAGTTTATGTCTCATTTTCAGCTACAGGAATTCTTATGAAACTCGGTTTGTATCCTCTGGAGTCATGATTTAGTCTGCCTAAAATTTGGTAATTTTGCTTGGTAAATCACCAGTACATCCAACAGAGCTTTTTTTTTTTAGCACATCCTCTGAATTGTGACAAAAGTTTGCCTCACTGCAACCTATAGTCACTTCAGATGTCCGTCACGTATCACATTTTGATGGGGTTCTTGTTAGTGCAAAAGCTGAATGTTGTGGACATTCTCAACTAAAAGACTCAGCAGCAAGTGACACCATGTCAGAGGACCAAACACCGCTCTTTCCACCAAGAATTTTCTGACAGTGTACGCAAATGTGGCTGAGATACTGCAGTGACTGGGAAACCATGTATTGTAAGCTCTGTGTGGTCAAATAGTTAGAGCTGCATGTTGTTCCCATGAAGCATCCTTACTGTATAAAGAATACATTTTCAGCAACATGGTGTGGGAAGTGTCACGATGCAGCAATGCAAAAACTTTTTGAAACTTTTGACATTGGTGGTGGGTAAAATTTCACACAATAGATTTGGGGAACCAAAAAAACAGACTGTCAGAAGTGATTCTGATTCTTATATACAAAGCTCTGTTTTGCTGTACTTTTGTTGACACTGACTGCTTACTGTGCTTTACAAAAATGTCAGTTTTGTCTAGCTGAATGCTATTGTGTGTCACTCTGAACTTTTTAGATTTTTTAGATAAAAGTTGACTTGGGAAAAATCAACATCGTACAAAGCAATACACACAGAAAAGGGATATGCACATTTGTATGTATACAGTAAGTTTGTTGGTGTATCATTGTGTTACATGCACAAAATTTTACATATGATCTTTCATGTTCATGTGTATACTATACAGTGAGCAAAAAAAGATTGGTTGTTTGTGAGTCCTAGTTTATTACGGTCACCTTGCAGGCAGTTTGCCAATTTAGCAGACATCACAAACAGTATAGTTGAATGTCTGTCTTGATTTTAACAAGTGAATGGAAACTTTTGCATGTATTAGCTCAAATGATAAAAGAATGTTGAGAAGTCGAGAACAGTATGACAATTTCAACTTTTTGATCAGCAAGTCATGTGAAAATGGTTGTTGTTCAAATTGTAGGCAATTGTACTCACTCTTTTGCCAGAACATGTGCACTTTGTGCTGTACTGTGAATAGCATGTGAATTACTAGATTTATTAGGCAGCATGCTAACATGGAACACTAAGATTCACTTAATATGTTATGCTTTGTAGCACCCTGCCACAATTAAAACATCTACCTCCACAAATAAATTTTCTATTTTTATGGTTATACTGCTCATTAGGAGTGCTTTTGAAATATTTGCACAGTTCAGCTATTCACTGTGCCATAGTCTTAGATCGCAGTGCGTACTCTGGGCACAGATGGAGTAGCAGAACATCAGGCGCATTAGAATTGAAACGTAACCATTCATTCTGCTGGGGCTGAAAGTGTGCATTCTCTGCCAGCAGTTGCTTCTCTCATTCGTTGATCTAATCAGATCAGCTCTGAATGAATCAGCAGATCAGTTATCCACGCCACTAGTCACAAACTGCTGCTGAGGGGAAAAAAAGCCTCATGGTGAGCTCTGCCTGATGGTTCACAAAAACCTCTGAATCTAGAGAGGGGACACAGAATGATGCAAAGGGACACACAGGCATTTTAAAGAATAAATTTGCTGTTGTCTGTCCCCCCTTCATTAGCTGCTGCCCCGCATACATTTTAATTCTATTAAAAACAGTGAACATTGTTTAGTGCAAAATTGTGACTTGCTTTATGAACAGGATATTGAAAAATCACTTTTTAATGCAGATACTGTTATCCTGTCTTGCTCTCTGTCAGGTGACTTACGGCTCATTTGACTACACCTCGCTCCTGTACCTATCTGACTATGGCTCTGACTTCACTGGAGGAAGATTTATCTTCATGGACCAAAATGGCAACAGGACAGTGGAACCACGGGCAGGTAACTAGCAGCTGTTAAAGGCTGCCTAATGTAGTGTCCCATAGTGCTTTCTCCAGCGTCAGAGATGATGATGCTTGACTTTCTGTAAGGCAGGATACTGTAAATCCAGACTATCAGTAGTAACACCTGGTAACCCCTGTCTTAGTCTATATAAGCCTATTAACCCACACTTAAAGTAAGTGATGCAAGATAGATAGAGGATTTAATTATTACAGCCATTCTCAAAATGATAATTGCTGCACTCAGCTGCTTCATAAATCTGGAGGTGGTTTTAGTGGGTGTAATCCTTTGTAAGTGGGTAATCAGCAGCTCAGACTGCTGCACAGTGAAGGTGCAGGGGATTAGGCTTTACCTCTCATAGAACACCCAGAGGGGTAGACATAACAGCATCTTGATCTCACAGGTAATATAGTGTCGGTATATGTATAGAGCATAAATATGGGTAAGGTGGTGAGTAAGAGGATATTTTTAAAGTTGCCTCTGTGAGAACCACACGGCAGAATAACCTCTACAGGGTGTCAGGGACAGTTCATGGACTAGCATGGGACTTGAGAGGCACATGCGAGGCATCTAAAACAGGGGAGTTGGACCAATTCTCTGGGGAGCATTTGGAAAATGAGGGAAGTTTCTGAACTGCTCACTTTAAAAGGAATGAGACAGAATGGGTTTGCCAATGTGTTTTAGACATGCATTGAACTGAATGGTGATTTTTCAGCCGCCACTTTAACTTTGACTGAGTTTTCCCTTTCAACTTTGGGAACTTTTCAATTTCAGTTTTCCAAGGCAAAATTAGTAGTCTTTCATGTAGGTGAAACACAAAACACACAAATCTCATTATTGTTTATGAGCTTATGAGTTTAGGAACAAAGAAAAGTTTGGGAATTTTACACAATGGTCAATGGGGACACTTTTGTCTTATTTAAGTTGTTTTTATCTGTATATTGTAGCTCAAAACAGGCCTCCCAAAGCATTTTCCTCATAGACCACCACTGCAAAAGAGATGTCTGTAAAACTGTCGACAGGGCACCTTGAATTGCAAAAAAAGTCAATTATGACTTTCTATCATAAATTTTCATCCGTGCAAGTTTTATATTTGGAACACTTTCTTCAAGCCAAGAAAAGTGATTTAAGAATCTATGATGTCATCACAGTTTTAAGTCTATGAGGCATGTGATAACTTGCGGACGGGGCTAGCAGGAGAAACACTTACACCACATACATGGATTTTAGCATAGTTTCGTTTAGTTTGGCTTTTTTTAAAAACTATTCACCATAAAGACAATAAAAAAACTTGTTTGTCTCTGTGGATTGACTCACTTCTGGAGTCAGCCTCTGGTGGCCATTAAGAACCATATGTTTTTGCCACTTCTGCATTGGCATCATTTTTCATCTCCAGAGGTCACTGCTTGATTTGTATCAGTGACTCTTCATGACTCTCTTTTATGTAGCAGATTTTACTCAGGCAAAGGAGTAGAGTAGAAGTAAGAGAAGTAAATCTGTTCAATATGGAAAACATCTCCTGAGGCCGTTACCTCTTCGTGACAGCCTTACTTCCACTCTATCATATCTGACAGTGAACCATTCTCTGCCGTCTCTGTTCACCTTGTCCCTGCTTTCACATTTTCCCCTGCCGCTCTTCCCTTTATCTCACCCATTGTCCATCATCTCTTGCCCTCTAATCCAACTCTTCTGCCACATATAATCAACAGCGATTCAAAAAAGCAATCCTTCACTTTCCTCGCCTACAATTTTTCACCCTCCCCCGCTTCCTTTCTTCCCCCTTGTGTCATCTTGACTCTCATCTCCATCAAACTTCCAATGTGCCAGTCAGACACAAGCCTATAACCTAGTCAGTGAGCAACAGTGAAGCATCCTGGACCACTGACAGCGTCCCATGATGGAGCGGTGAGGGACGTTGACTGAAGGACATATGTTAATAAAGAGTGGCTGTGGCTTGCATATCTCTGGTGACAGACATCTTGCATCAGTGATGGGAGAATAACCTCCAGACAACAGAGAGAATAGTGACAGTGTGATCTTAAATCACATGAAAGTTGCTGGGTGAAGAAGAAGACAGAAGATAATGAAGAGATGAAGAAGACGATGAAGAAGAGAAAGAAGCAAAGAAGAAGACAGAAGAAGAAGAAAACAAGGAAACAAGGTGGAAGAAGAAGATGACGAAGAAGAGGAAGAAGACAACAAAGAAGAAGAGGAAGAAGACAAAGACGAATAGGAACAAGATGAGAAAAGGAGAAGAAAACAATAGGACGAAGAAGATGACAAAGATGAAGAAGATGACAACAAAGAAGAAAATGACAACAAAGAAGAAGATGACAAAGAGACATAAAAGAAGAGGAGGATGACGAAGAAGAAGAAAAAAGACAAAGAGGAACAGGAATAAGACGACGAAGAAGAAAACAAAAAAGAAGATGATGACAAAGAAGGAAAAAAAAACAAAAAAGAAGAGGAAGAATACAACAAAGAAGACAAAGACAATGGAGAGGATTAAGAAGAAGACAATGATGAAAAAGAAGAAGACAAAGAAAACTAAGATGAAGACAACAACCAAGAAAATGAAGACGATGACGAAGAAGAGGAAGATAAAGATGACGACAGAGAATGAGATGAGGAAGACGACAATGAAGAACAGGAAAAAATGACAACGGAGAAGATGAAAAAAATGATGATGACAAAGGAGAGGAAGGAGAATTAGGGGAGAAGAAGAAGAAGAAGAGGAAAAAGTAGAAGAACAGGAGGAAGGAATGGGTCTTCCTTGATGGATGCCTAATTCTCGGTGGAGTTGGTGCATGCTCAAGAATCTAAATATGGCAGAACTGTCACAGCCAATGGCGAAACCCAACGGCTTTGATTACACCTGTCATTGTGATTTTATATGTAGAGAGGTACATCAAATAGTAGACACAGCAAACCCCCCCATGCATAATGCATCAAGAGCCCAGATCATTTATTTGTCTCTGCTGAAACACACCTCACCTCTTTGACAAACTTTGGGGCTGCATGCTGGGCAGTTGACAGACAGGTTGTGACTCCTTATATCTGGACGGATGATTAATTTGCAGAGATATTCATTGCTCTTTGAGGCAACAGCAATGAATGCGGTGCAATTATAACACTGGGATGACAATCAGGACTTGGCTGTCGGAGGGAGCAAATGTCAAGAATGTAATGACTGTGAGCACCGGGGGGGTGAAGTGGAAGTGTTGCTCAAGTTGCGGAGTGGAGGAGGGAAAAGAGTGGAGGATTAGAAGAGAAGGAGAGAGATAACTGATGGATTTGCTGAATGTGAAAGCATCCCCTATAGGGCATGTAGGGAGACAGTATGGAGGGTGGGCACAGACAGAAAATAGCCGTGAGATTGATTAAGAGTAGATATGCGATAGAGAGATAGGCTGTTTGGCTGGGAAAGGCAGATACAAACAGAGCATTGGAAGGACGGACGGTGAAAAAGGCAAGTCTGCCGTTCCGAGGAGCCAATAAGGGTTAACCTGCCAGCTCAGACGACCACGGGGGAATTAGATAACCTCAGCTGGGCTGCCGCCTTGAAACCATCAGCTTGACCTTGGTGGTTGCGCAAACATAGAGATACTGAATACAAGTTATTCTTACTACATAGCAGGAATAAGGGATATGTTTGAATGTAGGATTAAAATTAGACTTGAACAAATATTTCTCTGATAGGCATACTCCAGCAATTTAGTGTTCCACTACTTTTTAAATCAAGAAAATTGGATTTGTGATTGTTTTATAGGTATTTTTCCCAAACTTTCACACATGAAGTAATATAGGAAGTATCAAAGAATAGTACAATATATGTACTGAATTTTGATAGATAATGTCTTTTATTTAGTTCAGGATTCGAAACGAAGATGCCGCCTACTAATTCCGATAGAGTAGCTCATATGGTGTGTACACTGTTAGTGCACAAATTCAGCTATTAAGGTCGTCACTGTAGCCATAGAAACGTTTTAGCAATAAAGTCACTTGAAAGTCACCAAATTTGCAACACTGCATCTTGCAGACAGCCTCCAAAAAAAGACAAAATCTCAGTACATGGGTTAAAGGAGCTGATGGATCACATTTCACCATAGTTGTACTTTGTGTGATCCCATGTGACAAATAGATCATTGTTCCACTGATTAATATAATGATTTTCTGGAAATGTCAATGAAGTGAATTAATGGAAAATGCACCTCTGGAACTGGAGACACTTCAAAAAAGTTGACAGTCACTTGTGTGCTCATTAGGCTCGTGGATGGGGAAACAAATGGAAAACGCTTGCCTCCCTCTCCATCGTGTTAAATGTTAGCCCTGGGCTGAGTCACAAAGTAATTGAGGCAATTGCATTATCTACCTGGTATGTTCAAGGTCTTTTTTTTAATTCAACTTCACCCCACGTCATCTACCTTTAACTCTCATCCCAGCCTCCCAGGAGACACCATGCAGCCTGTGTGATTTATCCTCCACTAATTCATTATGAGGCTGTGGGTGTAATCAATACATTGATTGGACAGTGTGTCGATTTGTCGTGCACCTCGTGACTGTGCTGGTGGTGTTTACGGGCATTTAGTTCGAGCAGCACACCTTGGTATTGGCATCGGATGAGTCACGCATGGCTAAGCATCTTGTTAGCATTGCACACTCATCCCCTTTGGGTCTCTGAAGTTAAAGACCTCATTGAGTGCGAATCAGTGACATGTTATTAAAAGCAAAAACAGCCCAGAGGCATGGTTTAAAGAGCAGGAGTTGGTGTTGAACAGATGATGAAGTTAAGTAGATGCTCAGTGCTAGAAACTCGCTTGTCAGTAAATTCAGTTTATGATTTCTAATGTTAAGTAAAAGATACTGAAAATGAAAAATAAAAATAATCTGAAAATGTAAAATACATTAGCTCAGGTGCAAACGACAGTTAAAGCTTTCTGTTTTCTGCTGATATCACTAACAATTTTTTACTGACAAAGTGAACATGTACAAAACATCAACCTTAAGTTGAAGTATTTTTCTTATTTTGCACAATGAATACATATTACATACACTGAACAGCATTGTATTTCATGTCTCTATCTGCTGGTGGGACACCACTTGAAGAGTATGCATAATATGATGTTAAATTCCACTATAGAAGAGACTTGATGATCACTAAAATTAGTTAAGGAAAAAAGTGGATATATTGATATCGGTTCTGGCTGTCGCAAAATGAGTTGATTGGCATATCGGATATCTGCAAAAAATCCAATATCATGCATCCCTATTCAAAAATAATTTGTAATATATGAGCCATGATTAAAAGTAGATACACGAACCTCCAGTGTTGCCTATATTACCCACAATGCACCCACATTTTGGGTATGTTGAACCACTAGCAGCTAATGTAGCCAAGAGCCTCATGCATGGATGAGAGGTGGGATACAGAGTTCTGGTAAGCTCACTTTAACCCTACAATCCCAGATTTTTTAAAATTTGTGGCCAGAGGCATTATATTTTTGGGTTCCGTCCATACTTTGTTACAGCTTTTGTGTGTGCATGGGTTGTTTTGTTGGTGTGTCTGTGGGATGATACAGACATGCTGGAGAACAAGTAAACAGTAGACAGCAGCATCAACAGAGGTCTGTAAAAACTTTTCAATGGTTTCCTCTTTTCATGTGTCTTTTACTTATTTAGTTTCTCTTTCAAACTTGGTGCAGACTAACTTGGAATAATGTTTCAACGCTAGTAAATCGGACACGGAGGGTAATTAGTGTAATTTCATTTTGCTGGTTAAGGAGCTGGAATTAGTGGGAATGAGGCTTTACTCAAGTGACATAACTTGAGGCAATTTCAGATTTCACACTGCTCCCTCTGGGGAACCAAAAGGCGAGGTACAACTTTTACATGTGCAGTAGTACCTCGCAAGACCTGTAAACATACTGATATGATGGTTTAAGTCAAGTCAGTTTCATATATGTAATTTGGAAAAACTCCCTCCCAAAAGTTCTTGAATGCCTCTTAATGCCTCACAGCTGAGAACAGCAGCAGTTGTGGGAGAGCGGAAACAAGCCTCGAGCATAAATTGCCTTTGAACAATTAATGAAATCACATATTTGGTTTTGCAATTACTTTGCTTGCTAACAAAAACTTACTGAGAAGAGATTTAATAAGTAAACACCATCTCTCTTGCTGCTCTGACCTTTCTGCAATGCAGTACAGAAGGCTACTGTAACAAATCTAGTATGTAAAGACAGACTGCAGTCTTGGCCACACCATCTAAGCCCTTGTTATGCAGCAAAAATCCTGCTGGTCAGTGTTGCCTTTATTAGGAAATGTCGCACCTTAACCCTTAACCCTTTGAAACATGGATTGACGTCACTTCTTGTGATGTGTTCAGATGCCTTTTACAAGCATTAAAACCTTTACAGCCTGAGCAAAAAGGTTTGGTTTCTTTTAAAACATGGGAAAAGATTAATGAGCAACATGAAAAGAAATGTCCTGCAAATTGCAAGAAATATGTTTTATTTTATTTTTCTAAAACTTGGGAAAATGTCCAAAGTATATGTTTAGAATTATTTTGTAGAATAATTATATTTTTAAGCAGTTTTTTTCAGGTCATGTCCCTTTTTTTTACTTCTCTGTTCATGTTTTGTTTGGTTGTTTTTTTTATTTTTATGTAATTACATTTAATTAATTAATTAATTTTTTTTTAACTATTTTTCAGATAATTTATTGTACCGTTTACTACTTTCTTGCTAATTTTGGGGTCATTTCTTTTTAAGTTGTTAATTGTCTTCTTCGCTTTTTTTTTTTTTAATGAATTTGAGGCAATTTGCCAAGGTTCCAAAGGATTAATTTAGACTTTTGCAAAATAGTACCATTTAGTGAGGGACAGATGACATTATTGACAGATTTAAGCTTATTTCATATATATCATGATATCTGCCTATATGCTGACAGATTATCAGCTAGTTTAAATATTTGAGAGCTATTTTTAGTCTTCCCTTCCCAGCTTCTGCTGCTCAGCCATACGTCAGTGCACAGTCGGGTAGAAGCCTGACGAAATTAAACCGTGTCAACAGATGAGATGCTAAACAAAAGTAAATTTCTAATAAATTGCTTGACCTCATAGATCATTGGAAGTCTAACTGCCATAGGAAAGTGGTGAAGAGATTAAATCTTATCCTTCATAGACTGTAATTAAAATCCAATCTTTAAAAAGGTAACTTCACCCCCTGAAATCTGAGCAAATTTGTTTAATTTCTTTCAAAACATATGGAAAGAAGGCAATAAGCAACTTAAGAAGAAATTATTGCAAAATTGGCAAGAAATTTGTAAAAAGCAGAAGAAAATGACCTGATGATGAACTAAGCAATCAAAAATAAATAAATTACAAAAATGAGAAGGCAAAAAAAAAACCCAAAAAACAAACAAACATGGACAATTATTTCAATAGATCAAAACAATTAGAAATTAGAAATGTTTCCCAGACTTTTAAAAAATATTTTTCCCAATCTACTAATTTCTTTTCCTTATGTTTTCGAAAGAAATCAAAGCAATCTGCACAGGGTCCAAAGGTATACTGGTGAAATGCAGCAAAATAAAAGTGACGTTGATCCAGCTTTGAAAGGGTTAAGCTCCTACACTCAAACACACCCTGTTTTTATACCAGGATGAACAACAACGTTTTCAAGTCATGCCCCAAATGCAAACTGTGCATGGTTTGGAAATGATATAAGAACAATACTGGGAGCTAGAGGTTCACAGACTTTACTTATCGAGTCTTGTTCTGCAAGGGGAACACTCCCCTCTGCCTTCTCACAAGAGGCAGAGTTTATTCAATCTGATTGATTCCTGAGAACATTGCCATTACTCAGGGGAACAAAAGAGTACATTTCCACTTCTATGTGGCTCAAGAAAATGATTTAATCTATGACGTCAGGTTTTCTTATTCTCTAAAGAAATCTCGGCCTATTTAAAATGTACTAGAATGACTTGTCTTTTTTTTTGGTTTCGTCTATATCATGGACATAATAAGTCATAATTAACCTATGAATCTTAAGTTATGGCCAAATACATTTTTTGCAAGGTCACAGTGACCTTTGACCTGACCTCTGATCAGTTCATTGTTGGAAGTGGAAGTTTATGCCAAATTTTAAGAAATTCCCTAAAGGTGTTTTTGAGATATCATGTTAATGAAAATGAGACAGACAAGGTCACAGTGTTTAGCAGTTTAACCTTTGACCACCAAAGTTTAATAAGTTCATCCTTAAGTCCAAGTGGACATTTGTGCCAGAATTGAAGAAATTCCCTTCAGGTGTTCTTGAGATTTTGCATTCATGAGAATTAGACAAAGGAGCTTACATTAACAGCTTACATGGACCTCTGATTTTTGACCCACAAAATCTAGTCAGTTCGTCCTTGAGTCCAAGTAGACCTTTGTGCCAAATTTGAAGAAATTCTCTCAGGGTGCTCCTGAGATATCATGCTCACGAGAATGGGATGGACAGACATCTCTAAAACAAAATGCCTCCAGCACTGACACATAAAAAGATATCTCTAGGTTTTTGAATGATGTCCTGTAAATGCCCCGGAAAATGATTTTCTAGAAGAGTGTGAAGCCTGTTGAATTCCCCCGTGAATATCCCTGCATTGTGATGCAGCTTATCTGCTCTGGCGACTGTACCGAATCTGCTGGGTTCTTCACAGCAGACACAGGGAACATTTATGTTGACAAGTGCAAGGGATTATTTTCAAAGATTATTTCATTGTGCAGCTATCTAAAGCTGTGTGGCTAATTTGAGCACTTGAAAACGCCCTCCTATTCAATGATACAGAACAAGTAGACCATTACTTATTGTGTTGCTACTCACACTCTTTTTTGTGAATTAATTTTCTGTCTTCTTATGTCCCATTCATTGGGTTTTCACTGTACTTTCTATTATTTAACTGCAAGCACTGATTTCCCCTGACGTCCTCAGCTAAATGCCCTGCCAGGGGGATTTACACACACACACACACACACACACACACACACACACGTACATAACACGTCAACAGTAATTCTTGGAAGGGATAACAGAGCAAACAAATTGGGGCACAATGGTTCCAGCTTTTTATTCATATTCACATAATGAGATAACCCCCTCAAAAGAAACCCGAAGTTTTGTAGCGAAACAAACAAGTCTGAAACTTTTTAAATATAAATCCTTTAATTACGGAGCACAACTGCAGACGAGCTACGTAAACATTCATGCTAATGTCTTTCTTAGACAGAGCAGGTTGTGTTTAGAAAGAACCAGACTGGCTGGTATATTGCAATAGCTCATTAGCTGGCCCAGCGAAGCAAAGCCTCTGATAAAAGGGAGAGAATTTACCCGGAGGCAAACTCCCGAAACTCGCACTGTGTGTCGGTCCAAAAAAAAAGTTGTAAAATCTTTTAAATCAGACAGTCAAAATAATGCATTTCAGCATTCGCTTGAACACAATTCTGGAATAAGTCGAGCGTGTCCTTGTGGCCCCTTTATCTCCTCGGGGTTTCAGCTTCTTTCTTGGGTCTTTTTGTGTCCTCTCCTCTCATCAAATTTCAACAAGCAAAGTATATTTTCAGTTCAGCATTTTTGGGGAATAAGCTTATTTACTGTCTTTTAGGATTGAAATGAGAATATCATGTCTGTGCATCAAATACATAGCTGGAGTCAGGATGTGGTTCCCCTAGCTTGGCATATAAACTGTGACAGAAAAAATTATAAAACAAACAAAAAAAAGACACACCTCTTATTAAATTAACAGAAATTAACGAAATGATTCATACAACAAGTCCTTTTTTCCTACCACTTCCATGAAGAAAGAGGTAAATGTGACAGTTAGGCTTGGGCAGTATTGCTGTTTTCATGGCAACGGCTCTTGTATGAAGCTTTTGTTGTGGTTTTGCCTTTCGTTCGCACGATAGTAGTGTTTTGGGGCCTGAAAATGCACATTTTTGAAACTGCTGTCCAGATTGTAACCTTTTGAGAGCGCAACCCACTCTGTTACCATGTGAACTGGCAGTAGGCGGATCCTCTGAGAACGTTGACATCATGGCCGCACTTCGCACTTGCGCTTGGAGCATTCTCTCAATGTTATCATAAGCTATGTAAACAAATGTCCTGGTTCCAGTCTTAAATGTAATGCAGACATGATATTGATATACTCTTTCAGTCATAGGAAGAAGCTTAATAAGCATATTTCTTTAAAATTTGAACTATTCCTTTAATCCTTTGAAACCTGGGAAAACTGGCTTGATTTCTTTTTAAAAAAAATATGACAAGATGGCAATGAGCAACTTAACAAGGAATGAACCAAATATTAGCAAGAAATTGGTAAAATATCACACAAAAAATTACCTGAAAATCAGCAAAAAATAAAAAGAGAAAGAAATGTTAAAACAAAAACAACAAAATGGCCTCAACCTCAAAATTAAAAAGTGAAAAAAAAGCAGTTTTATTTTAAATATAAAGTTATTATGATTATAAATATAGTTTTCCCAACATTTTGGCATCCAAAAAAATAAAAAAATAAAATAAAATCACAATTCTCTCTCTCTTTTTCATTAGCACATTTTTAGATTTTTTTCTCAGTTACTCATTGCCTTTTCCCCATGTTTTTGAAAGAAATCAAACCAATTTGCTCAGGTTCTAAAAGATTTCAAATGCTTGTGAAAGACATCTGAACACAGCACAAGAAAACGGATGTGGATCCAGGTTTCAAAGGGCTAAAGCATTCTAATAAGTCCCTCTCATTCCTTCCTTGCACAGGACGAGTCTCCTTCTTCTCTTCCGGCACTGAAAACCTCCACCGTGTGGAGAAGGTGACGTGGGGGACGCGTTACGCCATCACAGTGTCCTTCACCTGTGACCCTGCACACGCCATCTCTGACCCCGCCTTGCCCTGAGGCACCCACGGGTGACGCCGCTGCTCACTGGCTCGAACCAGCCCTGCAGCAAAGAGAAGAGATCAGAGGGGAGAGACGAGGGAGGGCGAAGTGAGATTTTACTCGGAACATCAATGTCCTGTTGCTGCGCGGTCAATATCTGTAATTTTCTTTTATTTTCAGATACTGACTCACTGCCCCTCACTGATTGTGCCACAGAAACAAAGCACACACACTCACTCTCTCTTCTGTGGAGGTGTTTTCTTATTTTTTATCACCTGTGTGTTTTTATCCAATTTTCTACAGCAGTGTATCTTTTTATTGCACCATCATAATTGCTAGAATTAAGTTTTCTGTGTTCTCACCACATTTCCGCAATCTTGTTGATCATTCCGGGGACGGCTTGAGCAGAGAATGCCTCTCGACTGAAACCGTTTCAAAGAGGCTAAAGTGGGATTTTGTGTTTTCTGCGTCTCGGGGTGTGTTTTTTTTTTATTTTGAGGAGAGATATAAATCTTGGGAATCACCAACTGAAGCAGTCTTTCATCGCAAATTCCCCATTCATACTCGCCCTCACCCATGACCAATGAGGTGTTTTCTTCTGAGAAGAACCCTCTCTTTGTCCAGGAGTGATTGCTTTTCTTACTTGGTTGTCATTTACCTCCATGTGGTCAGTGAGGACGATTTAAAATAAAATAACTGACAGAACCTTAAAAGTCTGTTTGCCTCATTTTTAGCACAAAAACTGTTCCGTCTTTCGTCTGTTTTACCTCCAAAAACACGATCAAGAAACCACTTAAGTAACCAGATGAATTCCCAGTTTTCATCCCGTTTTCCAATATTGTTACATGTATACCTCTATTGCTTGCTACTCTACTGGAGCCGTACTTCCTTTGTGAGCCACACACTTGTGGAATTGCTTGAATGATCAAACGCTATCATCTTGAGAAGTCGCTTTGCTCGCCTTTCTTATTTTCCACACAGCTGCTCACAACAAACCACCCTCTCCATTCTTATTCTTTATAGGTTCTGCAGTTTGAGCCTTGAATCCATCAGCCAAAATTGGTTTGATTTTTTCGCAAAAGCCAGGGGAGTGAGTAATTTAACAAGACATTGACCAAAAATTAACAAGAAATTAGTAAAAATGTACAAGATAAAGAAAGTAAAACATACAAAGAAGAAAATGAACTAAAAAATGCTGAAAGCTAAAAATATATATATTCATACTTTTTTTTTGCAGCTTTAAAACTATATTACCGCGCATAATGATGCCACTGACAAATATAAATGCACTTGATATTAACTGTGGAATACAGTATAGGTATAGTATAGGTGTCCTGTTAAGGGGTACTTGCCAACTCACTGTAGACAGCTTTCTCGCTGTGCCTGTAACTTAATTACATTTATGTCGACTCAGGCAGAACAAGGCGTACTTATAACTTCACATCCACTGCAAACACACAGCTGACAGCTATTGTGCCTTTACCACAATATTGCTCTTCTCAGCTCCTTAGGGACCCATTATCAGATTCATTTATTTGTGTTAAGAGAAGCAGAACAGCAGTCCTACATGTGGAGGTGGGCTGTGTGGGAGGGATGCCAGTTTTTTGTGAAATGGGCTTATGGTGCTGGATATATGATGGTAAAACAGCAACACAGAGAACATATAGATAACAGAGTTATTTACAGCTGTCACATGTGTTCCAGCATCTTCTTCAAAGTGTTTAATCTACTCGATAATACGTTGAAACCTGAAGTTGTTAGGCAGTTTTCCCATCAAAGGAGTCATCAATCTTCAAAGTAAACGCTCTGGTCACTGTAAAGAAGCACGCGCTCATGTTGCACAGCTCTTGTGATGTATTGATCGACCAGTTTATAGAATTCTTTGATGGTCCAAACCGCAATGGACATCTTTACCTTATTCGTTTAACACTCCTTTAATGCTGTCAAGATTGGCTAATGATTTTTGTTCCTGTTACAGAAGACTGTAAACTTTTCACACAAGGTGAGAAAATTGTGTTTACCCCACAGCATAAAGTCTTCAGTGCTAAAATCAATCCAAGAAAGATCCTTTAAGTTCTTTAAACGATGGAAAGCAGTTGACCATTTCCTGAGCCCTGCCCCTTGTTAGCTGGCATTTGTATGTGTGGTTGTAAATGGGCCCTGTATGTTGTCCACGGTTTCTATAATCGCCCAATCCGAATTGCCCACATGGGTGTGTTTCAAGTGTGTCCCACATGGGTTATGCTAGGGTTACCTGGGTACCAAGTACATATGGATCCAAAATGGGCATCTCATCTGGGGCCCACTTGCGTGAACACACCCATGTGGACATATGGCATGAGGCCATAATCCCATATAGGGAAAGAAAAGGTCTGCACACCGTCAGTCTCACTGAGCAATCTTTATTTTTTCCGATGTAATGTTTACAAGATCTTCCTCAGTCCTTGAAAAAAAATGCCCATTGTGAGTTTAGCAGTGTTTGGACCTTATTCTATTTAAATGAAGTAATGCATATCTATTCTGAGCAAGTGATTGATGTCAAAAATGACTCTAAAAATGCTTTCAGTGTAGCTGTGAGTTATTTTTCAAGCCAACCACGATGGTTTCCTAGTTTTTACGCCTAAACGAAAGCTCCAACCCCCTCAAGTCCAGACACAACGCAAAAAGCTGCCCCCAGTGTCATTACAGTCACACTTCTGCCCAAACGCCAAAAATTTGACGAGTGGGGATGACATCATGTTGAACCTAAAAAAATGTGGCAAGCTGATATTCTTCAGCTTGGCCCTGAAAGAAAGGTCTAACACTATTTCAAGCTTCTCTGAGTAGTTATCAGAAAAACTAACGCTTACACTTGACACTTTTTCTTGTGTTTTTGGAAAGGATGAAAAAAAGACACCCCCCTCCAAACTCTTTTAATACAAAATTTCTCTGACACAGCTCACAGCAATTCACTATGTGCAGAAATCCAAAACTTGACAAAACTGCAGTGCCAAGATTGGGTGATAATTATTTGGGGTTTAGTAAACAGGGGGTTTTACATTGCCTGCTTTTGATTTAAATAAATAAATAAAATATTTTTTTACAGTCCAATAACTTCAGATCCATGTATGACGCATATGTTTGGAAAGATCAGTGTAATTAATGTACGATAACATTAGTGTGCTGAGACTCTTAAAACCTGCTCATTGCCAAGCCTGTGGCTGCCATAAATTATGATACAGCATCAATTATTGCATTCTTCAGGTAATCTGAGCAAATAATAGGACTCATGATACCATGTTTTATTCTCAAAGGTTTCTAACATGACACAAGCTGTGTCATTAATTGCACTGTGTCTGATTACCACCTTTATTATCATTGGCTTGTGCAAACCGGCCCCATTACATACCAGCGTCCGGCAGGCCAAGAGAGGAGTCAGACTGCTGACTTGACTAATCCCCATTTAATGAAACTCTTGGAAATGTCTGCCAGTGGAAGCAGTTCACACACAGCTGTAAACCACATCTGGATGGTGATTTAGTCCCACTCAGACAGCTTGGAAAGTTATGCCCAAAATGTCATTCAAAAGCAAAATGATCAGCCCAGTCTCATAGAAATATGTGAAGTGGACACAAGTTCTCAACAACGCAGAAAGAAGTGGTGGGCACAAAATGTGTTCAAATTACATGCTGGCCAGAGGCTCAATTTCATATATCTACAACCAATCTTTTATGTCCGGAGTCATTACAATCTACAGAGACCCTTTGGGTGAAGGATTTGGGGTAGGTAATACCAGAGGAAATTTGAGGTTTTAGAAAGTGTACTCAGTTCTTCTTATTATGTAAGACATAGTTTTGGTTATTCAATGTAACTTGGTACCCTGTACGTACTACATTAAGGCTTGGTCGTCTAAAGTCTATGACAGTAGGTGGGTTTCCATTAACCTTTAAATTGCAAAAATTTAAATTGCGAATGCATAATGAACCTAATCCAACACGTCAATTTAAAAAACTCCTGTTTATCGAAAAAAAGCTGATATTTATATTTTTACACTCGCATAAAGTGGTATTTCAGGCTATTTGAAAAAGCCGAATTTCACAAATTTGCAATGGAAACACTTTTTCACTTTTATAGATCATATGATGTCCATGACCAGGTGGTGGTAATATGACTTCATGGATGCCAACTGCCATTAAACCATAATAATAATAATAATAATAATAATAATAATAATAATAATAACTGCAACACAGTCACATGGCATGGCAACGCACAAAACATGGTGTTGTTTGTGGATAGAGGAAGAGCATGAGATCTTTTAAACTCTTCTACTTTAGATTGGTTTTATTGAGTGGCTGAAATAGAAATAAACCATAAAATAAATCCACATTCATATTTTAACACTGTGAGAACAATCTTTGTGTAAACAGATCAGCAAAAACAACCAAAAACACTATAATGTGCATGCCAGGCCTCTAGCCGGCCCTGTAACTTAGTAATGACACACCATAGAAAACCACGCACAGCGCAAAGTGCAGTCCTGACCATTCTCACAGGATCTGCGCATTGCCAGTTTACAGGGCAATAAAGGTTTTCTTTTTTTAAAAAAATACACTCTGGAACCTGATTTAAAAAGTTTGCCTTTTCAGGCCCCCCAAAACACCGTTGTCGTGTGAACAAAAGATCAAACCGCAACAGAAGTTTAACATTTCATGCAAGACCCGTTCCTGTGTAAATGGCCCCTGATATGACCAATTGGACATCAATAGTATATCCATATCATACCCACTGGATAAGAGACATCCTTTATTTCAATTGGTTACTCCTACAAATTTGGGAAAATATAGATTTTCTTCCAACTTGTTCAAATGACTAATTTCTTGATTGAAGCAACTTTTGTGGTTCAGGTTCAGGGTCAAAAAACTTCAACCAAGTAGCAACCTCCAAGGCTAAAAAAAAATGAAGCTAATACGGAAGTGCCAAGAACTGCAGTTCCTCAAAAGGCCACATGAGGCTGGCCCAAAAATCCCTAGTGACATTGAATTTTGTTCATCTGATGTCACAACCTAAATTCAACCAAATATCAATGTGTAGGCCTAATATGTTGGTCGCCGGCTTGATCATTTTGACATATTTTGTGCCCAACATTATGTGCTGCTTTAATAAGGAGTTGTGTCCATTTCATGAATTTCAGTGAGACTGTGTTGAAATGATATGAGAGCTGAACTGTACATTATAGCAGTGTAATGGCACCCTATCATACAGAAATGCAGTATCTCAGTAGACTTTGTTGAATTTGTGACTGTAACGATACTTTTAAGATTCTTGTTGAGAAATCCTTCCACGAAAGCCCAAATGTTATCATTTCCTATGAGCAAAAACTCCCAGCTGATTTGAATTCAAGTCACAAACATCTACGCAGTTTTCTATGGAGGTCAAGCACAGAGCAGTGCTTGATTAGTGCTAAAACTAGAATGTCAAAGCAGCAATTATCTATTAAGAGAAGTCACAAGTTTCTGTCCAATAACGGTGATGTGACAGACTCCTCGGGTTGGATTTCAACAACACCGGAGGAGGTGACACACGCCGGCATGTTCTGTCATTTAAAAGGTCACATCCTGCAACTTAATAGCGTTTTCATTTGGAATGTCTCCAAAGGAAATATTCAATCCAAAAAAAAAAAGGATTTTTATCCATTTCGACGCATCTCTGTCCTTCCAAACCACAAGCTGTTTTCAGCGGCAGGTTCTCATTCACTTGTGACTAATTACTGATTTTACTCAGCCGTTAAAAACAAATATATTATGTCTTCTGTGGCTCTGGGGAGCTTTATCAAGTCTAAGAAATGACAGCACTTAATGGATATCAACCTCAGTTATCTCAGCTTGGGTCAGGAGACTAGAAACCTTTGACAAAATGCAGAAAAGTGAAAGCTGCCAAAGCTTAGAAGGATTAAAAAGATGTCTTTTTGATTAAAACATTAAGATGTAGAAATGGGAATTGGGTGTGTTAATCATATGTGATATGATCTGATTGGTCAACAGCATCTGAGGGGTGTATCACGAAGTGAGATTAGTGTGTTGAGTCTAAAGTCGGGCGTTTCCATCCTACGAAGGTGGCTCTCTTTTAACTTAGCTCAATCGCCATGGTAACTTGTGCTGTCAGGACCAGTTCATGTTCTGAGTTTTGGCTTGAAATTGGCTAAAAAACGCCTTTCACTGCTTCTTTGAGCAGCATCTATAATCAGTGTCAGTAGCAGGTTGTATATAAAATTTGGGAAGTCATTTATATAGAATGTGTATAGGGGTAGGAATAAATAAGTGTGTACTTTGTACTCCTTTTCAAACGTGATATTTAAGTTTAAGTGACTTAAGTATTTGTTTATTGAGAAATTGTTGGTATATTTACGTGTAATAAAGATGAATAAATTCATTCATTCATTCAGTATATAAGGGATACAGATTCTCAGCTGAGCGAACATGTTATAAATGCATTTTATCCAACTTAATGTTACAGAAATGCCACCGAACAAAGCCCTGCAATAACATTAATGCTTAATGTATGCATCGCATCACTTTTTTTTGAAAATACACAGAAACCTACAGTACATCAGTGATACAAAAAATCTGAGCAAGAATATTGTTCCATTTTAATAATGGTCCAAACAGTGATGCTCACAACAAATTATTTTAATTTTTTTAAAACACCATTTCCTTGTCTAGTTCTGAGTCTTATTTGCCTTGTCTGTTACACATTTTACAATTATTTTTGCTAATTTTTGGGGTCATTCTTTCTTTCCCTGCTCACTTCCTTCTTCTCATGTTTTTTTTTTTTAAGAAATCAAACAGATTCTTTCAAGTGTTAACTTGTGAATTCAAAAAATTAGTAATTTTCTGCCATCTTTCCTCGGGTTGTTGTCATCAAAGCATCAGTATTGTAGGCGGCATGCAATCAATCTTTTTTAAGCGTCATTTGACTTGTTTTATGTTAACGCTCTCAGAGCCTGAAGCAGGAAGTTAACAGAGACAGTCGATAACCTCCTCCTTGGTTCCTGTTATCTCTTAGTGCAGGTTTAGGGTTTGTTGAGCCTGCTCAGCCAAAGAGAGCTCTGCTCTGTTGAACTCGCTTCATCATACAACCCCCGGGACTCAAATACAAATGAGTCTAATGAGCAGATGAAGTTCAGGTAGAGAAAGAGGGTGGACAAGCTCAGGTAAGATGAATAAAGTGATGAGGCAGAAGAGCAGGCAGGAAGCTGATTTGAGCAGAGACAGACTAATGAGGCTGATGCAGAGCAGGCATGCAGCTGGGAAAAAAGATAAAAGCAGCACAGAAACACAGGAGGGGAAGAACACTGCAAACAGAAACCCCCAAAACAAAAGAAAACACAATCTTCTTCATAACAAACCCACGAGGGAAAACAAAGCCAGACTAACAATTATAGGCGACTTAAATGAGTCTTTTACCCAGAATCAGACCAAAAGGTCATCAAGACACTGATTGTGACACCATGTAAAACCATCAGGTCCTCCACCACTGCAGGCAGAGAAAAGGCACATGTCTTCACTGCTGCATAAAATCCGCATTATTGTCTGTAGAACCTTATTAGACAGTTGAAATTCACCGAATGAAAAGCCATCAGTAAAAAGATGCACACACACATACATTCATTATAAATTCTGAAGTTATGATTCTACATTGTGAGATGTGTTTGTTGATGGTCTGCTGTGGCAACCTGGGCTCTTATATTGCTACATCTTTATATATAAGGCAATTCTTGGTGTGCTCCTACACTACCTAAGTGTTTTTATCATATAGAAAAGTAGCAGATATAATCATTGCACTATCTGTCCCAGACACTCAGATAGAAATTGGGACAATGACTTTTGGGTTTTCTGCACCCTCAGCCTTGAATTTGTTGCAGAATGACTTGAAACTCAATGAATGTTATGAAATGTTTTATAATCTAAAATAAAAGATGTAGAAGCAGATTTTATAGGTCAGTGTTTATAGTTTCCCTGGTTGTACAGCTTACTCCCAGAAAGTTCTCAGTTGACTCAGATAAGGGGCATGGGAGAGTCCAAACTCTGGACTTTCATGCAGGAGTCAGGAGTTTTCTTCTGTCTGAATGTGATGCGTTTTTTTTCTACACTTTACCATGTGAGTCCTAATCCTAACCATCTGTGCCAGCATGTGCGCATGTGCAGAGAATACGTCTCTTTTCTGATTGGTTAATCCTTTAACACCTGAGCCATCATCAATTTTCTATTGCTGCATTTAGCGCTTTTGGGCTGCATTTAGAAGAAAATTGGTTTGATTTCTTTCAAAAGCACAGGAAAAATATAATGAGAAACTTCGCAAGAAATATCCTGCAAACTAAAAAAAAAGATAGAGGTGAAACGGAAATAACACAGTGAGGGAAGATATTCCAGAAAACTACATTTTCAATTATTTGTAAATTTAAAATAACATTACACAAATAAAGGAAAGGGGGAAAAAGAAAACAATTTTAATAAGAAATACATTTTTGGAACATTCTAGATTTTATTTTCTTGTGTTTTGTGTAAGTTTGTTTTTTTTCTTAAATTTTTTCTTTTTTTTCTATTTTCCAGAAATTTTCTTGTAATGTTTTATTAATTTCTTATTGAGATTTAGGCAAATAATATGTTCAAATACAGTCAAGTAGATGTTTCTCAGTTTGAAGTTTGGACTGAATGTACAGACTCACCTATGGTGAAAAATATTACCTGTGTACTGCACTGTCTAATTCCTCTCTCTGGGGATTACAGTGTACATTGAAGCAAAGCTAAAAGTGCTTCACTCCAGCTCATGGGTGAACACATTTCACAGGCTCAGGGGAGAAATCAACAAATCCCTCCAAGATTTCTCATGAATCTTGAACGTATGCAGCCATAAGCTGATAAGTCCCACAGAGACCAGATCGCATCCAAAAATTTGCATTGAGGAAATGCTGCAGAGAGGTGTCAGACTGTGTGGGGAAAAGTGAGAAAAAAGAAAGAAAAGCTGAGGCCATTTCCACATCTATGCTGTGACAATGTTTGGGAAGCACAGGGGCGAATGGCTGCAATGAATTTATGCATGAGTTTGTGACATTTGACATGCAAACGCACAGAAAAAGTCAAAGTGTACCAAAGTGTTGCAATCCCACCTGGGGCATTAGTTTGAAAATGTCACGGCTCTGGATATCATTCAGATCGTATTCATAATCATAAGAAATGTGATGCCACGGATGTTTTTTTTTCTGTCAGAGAGTGTGTTTGTGGAACACAGCAGCTGTGTCCAGACATGCATAATATTACCATCCATGCAGCTGCACACACGGTTTGTTTTCCAGTCCCTGTCTCCTGAATCTAAAGGGGACAGAGTAACGTTACAGCAGATGGTTGTGCGCGCTGATAAGACTTTAATAAGTCAGATTAAAGGAAAAGAGCTTCCATTCAGCACTACGAGCCATCTTAATTAAAGAGTTATGAACTCTCCATAAAACATGAGGCACATTTATGCCTTGCTTATTAAGATACCTGCCTAAAGGAACATCCTGAACAGAAGGGGCCGTCACCTTCATCTCGCTATACTTTATTAAAAGAACAGTTTACCCCAAAAATAAAAAAGACAAAAAATTTTCTCTTTCCTGAATTGCTATTTAACCTGGATTGTCTTGGTGTGAGTTGCAGAGTGTTGGAGAGTGTCTGCCTTCTCTCAAATAAAATGGAACTAAATTGAACTTTGTTTGCACTGCCAAAGGATCCAAAAAAAAAAAAAAGCGAAAAAAAAAAGGAAAATTAAACAACAATGTCTCTTTCCAGAAATCATGACCTGGTACCTCAAGATAGTTCACATAACTGTCTGTGAGTAGTTTCATGTGGGAACTATTTTCTTTGTACTGAACTACTCTCACCAACCGTATCAACGCGCAGAAGGAAGTGTGCATCTACTCATGGCTGAGGGGCTACAATATTACAGTGACCTGCAGCAGAGGGCTGAGGCTGGAATTGAACCCGCAGCTGCTGTGGTGAGGACACAGCCTTTGTGCATAGGGAGCCCACTCTATCCACTGAGCCACCAGGCACGCCCAGGTTATGATTTCTGGTTAATTCCATTATATCGGAAAGAAGGTGGACATCTCTACGGCTGATGTCTCAACACTCACACCAAAACAATATAGACTGATAATTAGCACTACAGACTGGAAGAGAAATCTAAGTTGCCTTGGATGTTGAGCAAATCAGGTGATCAGTTATTGAATTAAAAATTTTGAATACAACACTTTTTATGAGAAAGTAAATGCTGCAGAGGTGTCATCATTCTCAATGAGGTAAGTAGGCCACAGTTCAGATTAGTGAACAGAGCATACAAAGCCTCATTGGAAGCGCTCCTTCTTAGCAGTAGGAGTTTTTGGCACTGAGTTTGCCACAGGAGTGGAAGTGTGTTTGCCTCTGTGGGATGATGCGTGCAAATTGAGTGAAAATGATTGGCCATGCAGGTGGAGGTTTTTTTTCGTTGCCTGCCAAAGAACACCTTTGCAATCCAGATGTGGGCTCAAATCAGTTTCTCTGAGCTAAATATAGTCACAAAGACAAAATACCCAGAATGTAACTGCTACGGAAATAGATTGTTTTGAGCTTTAATTAGTGATGTGATGAAAAATAACCAACCAGGCTGAGCAGTCAACTGCCCCCAGGCCCCAGACCCTGAGGGGCCCCTGAACTAGTTTTCAGGGTTCCCACGCATTATCATGAACGAAATTTAAAAACTTTTCCGTGACTTTTCAAGGACCACCCAATTTTTTTTTTCTTGCCCCACTTGCCAGGGGATTTCCAAATATATAACATTAAAACTCGTTCAGGGACTGTCTAAAATTTGAAAATTAGAATGATAATTTCTGTTTTTACAGTGTCTGGCTGTGATAAATGGGGTCATTTTGACGTTTTTACTAAACATAACATGCTTTTAAATAAATGTAAGAAAAAAATGAAAATATGACTTCCAGACCATGTTTTTAATTTAAAAAAAATAAGAAAACAAAAACACAATTACCAATAATACCCAATAATATTGTTTCAGGTTTCTATAAAAGATGACAAAATTCTTAGAAAAAAAAGAAGAAATAATCGCCAAAAACTAAGAAAATAGATTGTCAAAGGTTTTATAGAAAACATGCCTACCAAACCCGGGGGGATGTTTTCTTCTTCTGGTGAGTCACTGCAAAACGGTGTGAAAGCAGATTTAGATGAAACATTTTCTGACCTCTAGACACTAGTTACCTACTGTTTATTTCAACAAAGTCTTGTAGGTTTGGCAATGGCGCTTTTGGGCTGCTTTTGGTTAAATAAAAAAAAGATCTTACTCTTTAACCTTAAGGTCTGTCTCAGCGGGGATCCTTTCTATAATATTGTCAGACACTTAATATAGTGAGCATGTCAGTGGCAAAAAACAAGCACTTTTAGTCGATGTAAATTGAGGGTGCACAAATGCTTCAAGTAGTTACATTGCAGCTTGTCTTTCTCAATTCTGGACCAGTTTTAAAAAATGATTGTCTCCATTAAGCCCAGGTTAGATGAAAGATTTGCGATGAGACGGATTCAAAGTGACAACTACTTGCAACATGTCTGCAAAGTTTTAAAACCCCGCAAGTTCACACCAATGCAACTAGACGAGATGGTTTATCATCTCCATAGCAACCTCTCTATATGCTTCTGTTCTGATTTCCCACTTTTTAGGTTTATTTGTTGCCTAGCTGAATATCATTTGTAACTTCCTAAAATATGAGTGAGGTAAGTGATACATGCTACAGCTGCATTTGTAGTAGGCTGATGATGAAACAGAGAAAACATAAACAAAATGACCTGAACTTTGGATGGATCCTATTCATAGTAAATAAGCCACAATAATTTCAATAACCAGCACTGATAAATTGGTGAGTGTGTGTGTGTGTGTGTGTGTGACATGCAGCACATGAAGTGAGCAGCGGCGGCGACCCACGGTGTGACACTGACACACCATGAGGACAAAGACTATGAGTCGTGCCTACAGCTGCTGGGATGTAAATGAGGCGGACTCAGACTCGACAGGGATGGAAGGTTGTTGTCAGAAATTGCAGCAGTAAGTCGCCGTCTGTGGACAGATAACTGACTTTACCTGCTGACTTTACTGCAAGCTGATTGGCTGTTGAAACAGGTTATGTGCCGTATGTTCTAAAACCAGCCGCTCGCGATTTGACCAGCTGAGCTGCAGGTGACATCATCAACTGGAGTTGAGCTGAAACTGACCACATCACACCGCTGTGACTTTTCTCTGCAATGTTTGAAGGTGGTTTTGTCTTACTGGGAATCATATGTCTGAACTGTGCTTTAGTCACTGATACACAACGGACATTTCTCAATTAAGTCTAAATTGCTCTCCATTTTTTGACAGGAGGTGGAGGATGACTAGGGGCCCAACTGCACCTTTTTGCCCCAAGCCCCCCCTCCCCAAGAGTCCGGCCATGCTCATGTTCACACAGCAAATTAAATGTCTGCCTTTGCAAACAATATCGAAACTGAATCAGCATGCTGCATTAACCCTTTGAAACCTGGCGTGACATCTCTTTTCTTGTGCTGCTTTCAGACGCCTTTAAAGCTTTGAACCCAGAGCAAATTGGTGCAATTTCTTTCGAAAACATGGGAAAAAGGAAAATGAGCAACCTAGCAAGAAATGCTCCACAAAATGCAAGAAAATAGTATGTCAAAGGACTACAATTAAAAATGAGCCAGATGGCCAACACTGACACATTTACAGAAATGATGAATAATATGTGTTGTCTTTATAAATATTATGGATGAAATGAAAATTAAATTTAGCAGATTATTTAAAAAAAAGAAAACATATGGGAAAAATGTCTAGAAAAAAAGAAAACAGCAAGCGAAGATGTCTAGGAAAAAAAGAAGAAGAAAAAAGCGGGGTGAAATTATATTTATGGCTTATTATAATATTTGCACATTTTAAATTATGCTATGGAATTGTTTATTTTTTAAGCATTTTTCTAGGCTTTTTGCCTTGCATGTTTTGTTTCATTAACTTTCTTTTTCAGTTTTTTTGTTTATTTTGTTTTTTTCTTTCTATCTTTCTTTCTTTCCTTCTTTCTTTCTGTCTTTCTTTTTCTTCCCTTTTTCTCTTCAGCTACATCTTTTTTAAAAACTAATTTTCAGGTAATTTTGTGGTACTTTTTAAAAAAAAATAATTTCTTGCCATATTTTGGGTCATTTCCTCTTTTCTAGCTAATTGCCCTCTTAATGTTTCTGAAAGAAATCAAGCCAATTCGCACAGGTTTCAAGGAGTTAACATGCATTGGCTTGATTTCTTTCAGAAACATTAAGAGGGCAATTGTTGTATTGGCACGTTTTAGCTTCTATAATTAAAACGGAGTCCTTGTACTGAACACAGCACCGAGGAATCAGCTCCTCCTCAGATGGTGAGGAGGTGAAGAAGCGCAGCAGAGAGAAGCGTCACAGTGCTAATGGGGCTCGGTGGGGCTTTATGGCAAAAACAGCAGCATGGATGGAACAACAGTTTATTTTCTCTCTAGCTAGAGAGGATTTTATTATGACTCTAGCGCAGTGTTGCTTGAATCATTATATCATGAGAAAGTGTTTGCCTTTGGTCACCAGTGCTCGGCTTTTACGCAGGTAGAGGTTATCACCCACCTAGTGCTGTTCCAAAATCTTCCTCTTTTCCTCAAGGTGATTGACAAGTCACTTGAACGTCCCCATGACCAGCGTCTCGGAGTTGAACTCAAATTGATTGCCGGAGGACGCGGACTTCCCCCACGAGTAGAGGCTAGGCGGCCGCTGCTTGAACGAGGACGTGTACCTGTAGAAGCTCCTGTGCCTGTTCTTCAGGTACTCCCTGTAGTTCTTGGTGAGCAGCGTGTACAGGAAAGGGTTAATGCAGCTGTTGCTGTATGTGAGGCTCGCCACCAGGTAGTTAATGCAGGTGTGCGTCTGCGAGGCCAGGCTCAGCGGCTTGGTGTGGTACAGAGGCAACAGCTGCCAGATCCAGAAGGGAAGGAAGCACGCCCAGAACACCAGCACGATGGTGAAAATCATGATGAGCACTTTCTGCTTCGGTGACCGCTTGGCGCCTCTGCTGATCACAGTGTTGCGCTCCGACTCCAAATAAGTGCGCGCCAACTTGACGTACAGGTAGCCGATGATGAGCCCCGGTGCCATGATGCTGGTGCCAAACAGGACCGTCACATAGACTTTATAAGCCACGGGCGCCCAGGTGGGTGCGCACATCCGCTTCACACCTCCATCCGGCGTCTTCTTGGTAGTCTGGGCGACCATTATCATCATGGGCACAGTGAGGACCAGAGAGAGCAGCCAGACCCCCCACGCTAGAGCTTTACGGTAACTCTTGGAGCGTCTCACCGTGTCCAGTGGCTTGGTGACGGCCAGGTAGCGCTCCGTGCACATGACGGTGAGCGTAAAGATGCTGGCGTGCATGGTGAGGAGGTCCAGGCTGAGCAGGATGCGGCAGCCCACATCCCCGAAGTACCAGTCCTTTAGGAAGTAGGTGGACACAACGAAGGGGATGGTGGAGAGGTAGAGCAGGTCCGCCACGGCCAGGTTGATGATGGAGATGTACATGGAGGTGGCGAAGCGGATCGAGTGGCACATCACCACTAGCGTGTACACATTCCCCGACACTCCGATGATGTAGACGAAGGAGAGAAGCGTCCCGAAAGTGGACGTGATAACGAGTTCGTGGTCAGTCCCGGAGCCGCCGACCCGCGGCGCGTTTAAATCCCCAGACTTGTTATACATCGCGCGCTCCGGTGATCTACTCTCCGGATGTTTTGGCTTCGTGCTCTCGGACTTCTCTCCGGAGAAGTTTGGAAAGATGCGCACCGGCACAGGTTGCGTCTTGCGTTTCCGCCTCTCCGCTCACCGCCTGCTGCTCTTTTGCTCCTGACGTCACCACTGCTATACTCACACCGAAGATGTTATATCAAAAATGTATTAGATATTCAACCCGTGCCATGACTGTGAATATGGTTCAGCTTTAAATGGAAGAGTTTGCGCGAGAAAGGAGAGCATGCTCCTTAAACACTGAGAGATGTGATTCTGAAAAAAAAAGTTTGCAGTGTGCACCTGACGCCACAGAAACAACAAGACAATCCAAAGAAAATCCACAAAGAGTCACTTTTACGCACAGACTTGCCGGAGCAATGATTTCAAAAATCACTTTTATATCTCCTAGTTAATCTCCGATGTGCCATTTCTCGCTGCAAATGAGACCGATAACGACGAGTCTAAGCAGCACAGATAATTAATCTTTTCCTCTTGCACTGACCACATGAGAGATCACACACTTAGGACTCCCCTTTCTGTTCCCACAGATCCAATTAATGCCCTTTCTTGTGCACATGGGCCAGCCTGCAGCTCAGGTCGGTTGATTGTTCAGCAGGAAGTTCAACTAAATTATTAAGATTGTTATCATTTGAAGCAGAGATAGCTCGAAATGTCAGGGGATAATTACAGACCTTGGTAAGAATAAAATCTAACTTTTTTCTTGTCTTTTTACAAAAGCTGACATAGCAATTTTGGTTCCCTGGGCAAGCTTGCCCAGTCCCCCTCACCCCCCTCAAAATGAAAAACCTTGTACTATTATGATGCTTGTAATTTGTTAGTATACTAATATATATAGAGAATAAATGCATGGTATTAATACTAATATTAATACCATAAATATTTAGCGTAACATACTTAAACCAAATGGTAGAGATGGCTCATTTAGGTTGAATTCAGTTCAACCCATATTTCATTACTATAGTGACTCAAAAAGTGCTCTATCAAACAGTCGAGTGGAACATTAAAGGATTATAGGAAGATCCACCACTCTTTAGAGATGTAGGAATATCTCTTAATGCTGCAACTTCACTTCAGAAAGTCAATTAAGGCTCATTCTTTTTATTTCCAAGGACAACACTTGAATAATAAATGAAATCAGATTCTTTGCCAATAGATTAATTTTTTATTGCCACATTCATTTTTTTCGGAATAAGTATCACTCATGGATGGATGAGTAAACAGGCCTGCCAGCCACAGGCCCAGGGGCCCAAAGTGTCATGCCCCCCCTGGCCTTTATTAGCAAAATGTCAAATTAGCATTTACTTGACAGGAAGACAATGAAAATAACCAGCAAAAGACATAAAATGACAAACAATATACAAAATTACCTTAAAGAGACACAATCACAAAGAGACACAAAATGATAAAAAAGACACAAAATTACTCAAAAAGACCCCAAACTAAAAAAAGTAGATACAAAATGACCACAAAATGATAAGAAAAAGCTACAAAATTACTGTACAAAGACACAATGCAACCACAAGGAGACAAAAAATGACCACAAAATGGTTTAAAAAAGACACAGAATTGTCTTAAAAAGACACAAAACAACCACAAGGAGACACAAAATGACCAGGAAAACACACAAACCCACCAAAAAATTCATTAGAACTACAAAAAGAAGTCTGTGTCTCACTCTGATGTGTGAGAGGTGATGAGGCCCTTAGCATATCTGTGTCCAGGGGTTCATGGTCTTATAATCCGCCCATGGCATCACAACTTCCAGTAGGCCTACGAGAACACAAAAAAAGGAAGCAGACAGTCATGATGGTTTGATATTTCCAAACAGACAAATACCTGCAGTGTGTCCCCTATATTCTTCAGAAAGTTGTCCGTTTATTGTCTTTTTTTTTTTCATTTCAGTTTGCTCTCTCACATCCCCTCTCATCTTCCCAAATCGATGAGGATGTTCTGAGCCAGCAATCATGAGCCAATAATCTTACCCAGACAGTGTAGGTGTCCTCAGACTCTATCCATCCACGGGTGACTGATCTCCAAGGCCGACTGCGATACTGTACCATCCATCCTCAAAGCTAAAAACCACTCTCAGACACTCTGTGTGGAGTGTGTGTGTGTGTGTGTGTGTGTGTGTGTGCGCGTGCATCTGTCACAGTTTCAGTTTCAGCTCATGGACAGAGCAGCTCTGAGCCATAAATATAACAGTCATTAGTTAGGTCATGTTGGGCTCAAAGTGCAGAGGAAAAGGCAAGGAAGGTATGAGAGGTAGCAGTTAAAGGAATACTTCACCCACAAAAGTATCATTTATATTTCATTTATTTAGTCCTCAAGAGGTCCTTTGATATCCTAACGCTTTTGTTCCTGACAAAAAAATGTCACGTCAATGTAAAAATATTATATATCAATAATTTAAAAAAAAACTACTTCAGTTTTTTTTTAAAAAAAACAAAACAAAAAACAAAACAAAAAAAACCCAACAACAACAAACCCCTCAATAATTTCCATAAAATAAATTTCAAGGAGTCTTTGCTTATTATTATTATCAGGGCCTGATATGGGTCAATGATTGGCAGGAATATTGATTTTGATGCGTCATTATTTTTTTCTACAGTGTCAGATTTAAAAAAAAAAATCTCACACTCGAGGTCCTAACGACAAAAAATGTCAGCTTCCTTTTCATTGTACTCTTTTTAAAAAAAAATCTCTTTTGTGCTAATTTTGATGTCATTTAAAAAAATGTGGTCAAGATGTGCATTGCTTTCTCCAAATGTTTTTCAAAAAACAAAAATAAACAAACAAACAAAAAAATTGCTCAGGTTTTAAAGGGTTAATCTGGCTCTGGCTGCCCTTTGTGTAATGTGTATATATCCTGCTGCCAAGTTCCATTAAACCCTGTGCAAGCCATACACAGAAGCTGAATAATAGATCATTTGTAATTATTTGATCATATTTATTTACGTATTTTGAATACGTATCATCGAGTGCTCCTCTCAGTGACGTACATTGATGATGCACAAATGTCCTAAACAGCTACATTGCAGCCTGTTTTGCAGCTGCCAGCTGCAGGCATTTCACTAAATGCTAAACCAATTTCGAAAACTGTTGTTCCCATTAGTCACACAAAAACATGAGAAAATCGTCTCCAGGTTGAAAAATACTGAAGTTACCCTTTAAAAAGATCAGCTGTGTAAATTATGGGTCTGGACAACAAAGGGACCACAGACAACTTGCTACATTTATAAGGAAGATTTGTCTTTTCACAATCTGTTTTTTACCCCATTAACTTTTATTATGGAAACAAATAAAGTCAGAGAGAAGAGAAGAGTCTGTCTGTCAGCTAGAAGTACTGTTTACATCATTTGTCGACATTTCCATTCAGTCACATGTGAGACTGATTATTCCTGTGTGTGGCGTTTGATGATTTACAGAATTTCATTTTTTTCTGTAGCCTAATAAATAATTTCCAGCATTCAAGAGACACCATCATCATATTCTGTTGCTCTTAAATAATTAATTCCCAATCAGAATGTCAATAAATACAGACGCAAATAATGAATAAATAATAGGAATGCATCCTGTGCCTCTGAGCAGGACAAAGTACAGTATGAATACAGAATACAGGTTGTTATTCATGTGCAGGTGTTTGTTAAACAGAGAGAGAACTCTGCTGCTCTGGCAGTGATAATTGTATGCCTTTATTAGTGTGTGCAGACACAAACAGCTGTTTAAGCCCACTGACAGCTGATCCAGCTGTGATCAGCTGTGTCAGAAATGGACAAGGAAAAGATTTCTCATTTTAAAAAAGTCCCACTTTCCTCTCTCCTTGTGTGGTCTGTCCATGCATCTCTGGTGGAAGGGAGTAAGATGCAAGGAAAAGACGCCACTTTTGTCATCTCAGACCAAGCTGCAACCTCTGTGGCAGAAAAAAAATGTCCATGCATTAGTGCCAAAAAATGCAGTTCATCGAATGGCCACTAGAGGCTGGCTCCAAAACAGAATACATTGCCATAGAGTCCCATGTTAAAAGTGGCAAAGCCATCTCGAAACAATTTTACAGCAGAAACTATTATGTTTACATCCTAGTACTGCAAAAATAACTAGTAAATGAATAAATATTAAGAGTTTGGCCTCTATACTTAATGTCAGCATTTATAACAACTTATCTATCTACTTGTGCTGGGTTCACATGCCTTTCACAAGAATATAAACCCTTAAACCCTGAGCAAATTGGTTTGATTTTTTTTCAGAAAACAGAAAAAAGTCAATGAGCACCTTGGCAAGAAATGTAAAGAAAAAACATATTTCTAAGTATTATAATTATATAAATAATATTACGGACCTATTAGCATTTTTCCTTTGAACTGTACAATGCCAACGTTTTATTGTGGTGACTGGGCTGCATCACATACAATTGGTCGCATGGACATACCAAAAGTATGGAGGGACTGTTGAATTGTGATGACATAAACAATACAAAATATATAAATAATGTGTTCTAAAAGCATCTTTTTAGTCAATAATATTAGTTAACCATTAATGAAAATAGACAAACTTTTTTTTTTGTTGGAAAAAGGACATATATTGCCATGTCTTACTGTCATTTCCCATTTTTTCAGTTTATTTTTGCCGGGTGTCACATTTCCTGAGTTGATGGGAATTCAAATCACTTCTTGCAGAGAATGTGGGGACTGACTCCTAATTCAGAATTAAATGCAGCTTGGTGCATTTCCCCTCTGGGCCAATCACAGTGAGGCAACACCCTTTCTGAGGACTCAAGAGAGGTGAGGAGACACACACACTCGGGACTCTGATCCTTTTTTAGTCCAATGCAGACCTCATGTCAGCTAGAAACTTTGCTTTTTATAAGCAGCTTTTGAGATCTCAGTGTTGTTTTTTGCTGTTGTGTTTGAGGGTGATTTTGTGTTTTCTGAAAACTAAGTGCTGGGAATATTAAAGAGTCCTGCATCTGGGCCCAACCAGATGCAGGACGCCTGCATCTGAGCTGGCCCAAGTGTTTTTGTGCAAGAGTTTGCTTGCCTCATGACCACCTAATGTCCTAAAATATGACACCCTAAAATTTTAGAAATGTCCTTAACTCAGAGAAATGTCCTGAAATCAGAGAAACGTCATAAAGCCAGAAAAATCTCCTCAAATCAGAGAAATGTACTTAAGAAATGTCCTAAAATTTGAGAAAAGTCCTCAAATCAGAGAAATGCCCTAAAATCAGAGAAATGTCCCAAGAATCAGAAAACATCCTATGATGAGAGAAATGTCCTCAAATCTGCGAAATGCCCTCAAATTTAAGAAATGTCATGATATCAGAAATGTCCTGAAATCAGAGAGAAGTCCTCAAATCTGAGAAACATTCTCAAATCTGAGAAATGTCCCAAAATCTGAGAAACATCATAAAATCCTACAAACATGTATTAGGGCCGCTGCAACTGGCCTCTCGTCTCCTGTTGCTTTACAAAAGTGGTCCCCAAGCAAAGCAAGTTGAGTATCCCTGGGTTAATGTATCTAGTGCTTCCAACATGTGTTTACAAACAGATTAGATCAATTCAGTTTAATTTTAACTTATTTCTTTTGGTGAGAGTGACATATTCGCACCCCGTTTCCCCGATGTTGTGCCACTTTAAACCACTGAAGGCTGTGTTGTCATGCTGATGAGATTTTTTCATGATAAAAGCAGGCAGAGCCTGCAGTGCAGGAAGTCTGCAGAATTAAAATACTGTAAATCCCACGGCCTCACAATGTGGGATGAGAACTATATGTCGCAAAGTATATATCACTGTGGCTAATGCAGAGAGATCCTCTGTGTTTACATTCCCAGTGTTTGTATAAAGAGGTCCGTATGCACATTGAGTTGCATTTAAAGAGGCAGAGGAATCCTGGGAATCAGGGTGATGGGTCAAAAGAGGAAAGGGAGGAAACGGGAAAAGTGATGGGAGAATAGGGAAGATCAGCCAAGCAGAAACATCTGTTACTTTTCTGGTGAAGGAAAAAAAGTCATGTCTTGTGCATGAATGAGAAGTGTGAGGAGAGTGTATCTGTCTCAGAGCAGAGATGGCTTTGTGCAAGAAAGAGCAGGCTCTATTTTCAGACACTATAAGCGTGAGAAGTCGTATTATGCAAGAGGCGAAACATTCAGCAAGTTTCACTCAGAGGAAGAGGCAGGGAGGGGGAGATAATTCAGAGTTGTGTAATTATGTAAAAATGGCCTCACTGTACTGTAAGTTTCTTCTCAGAAATTCACATAACAATAGCACCATCAGCTGATTGACAGAAGCTGCCAGAGGAGACGGTCAGAGAGCAGCAAATGACATCACATCTGTCTTGTCTCCCGAACTGGCGAGCAGAAACAACATCTGCCGTTTGATCTTTCAGCACACACTTGGCGTTTAGCGGCGACTGCCACAGATGGAAATTAGATGAGGTGTTTGATACATTATTTACAAGGTGCTTGATATCCAGATTGTGGAATAACACGGCAGTACAGATGCGGAAAAGGTCACGCTCATTAGCTGAAATTTTCCATTTGTTTCGAGATGGCTTTGCCACGCTCAATGCCGCATTATATCATGCTGGGGTCGTGAGGTCAACTATGAATATAAATTAGTCTTTATATTCACCTTTTTACCCCCAGTTTGCATGTGTTTATAATCATGCGTGATCAGAATCATCGGCATCTAGATTGATGCGCAGAGGAAGATTCGTTTCTCTGGATCAGACTGTGTGCTTGGAATGCTCCTGTTACATAACCTCAGATTTACAGGATCCCAGATAAAGTGCATGTGTGCACCCTTTCCTGTTTATTCTTGGCTCATGTTGACTTTGAATGCTGTGTTTCCATAGTGATATTCAGTGTATTTTTGTCTGATCTTGCACATACTGCAGGCATGCGTGTAAACAGCTTATTTCACCAAAACAAAAAAACTCAGTTGATGATTGAAAGGCAGAGACTTGACCTGTCGGAGAATGACAGAAAGAGGTGATGGTGTGTGTGTGTGTGTGTGTGTGTGTGTGTGTGTGTGTGTGTCATATAGGGGGAATGGTAGCTTAATTTGGAGGTTGACATCGTGGTAGTGTGACTAGTGATACTCATTTTATGGCCTTTGGGCCCAATCTGGTCCCTGATAGGGTGCCAGGTGGCCCCAAACCATTTTCTGATTTACAATAAAAATAAAGTGATTCACACGTTTGTACTTTTAGTATAAGGTGCATAAGGTGCCAGAGTGTATAAAAATGCATTAAAATAGAGCTTGTTCATCAAAAAATAAAAAAGTGCAAGTGGAGGACAATCCTAGAAAGTCCTCAAATCCTAGAAATCATTGAAATGTCCTAAAATACTACAAACCACCTACAATTCTAAAAATGTCCTAAAATCCTGGAAATGTCCTAAAATCATTGAAATGTCCTAAAATCCTACAAACCACCTAAAATTCTAAAAATTCCTAAAATCCTGGAAATGTCCTAAAATCTGAGAGATGTCCTAAAATCCTAGAAGTGTCCTAATATCCAGGAAATGTCATAAAATCCTGGAAATGCCCTTGTAGTGTCCTAAAATTGGAGAAACCCACTCAAATTCTAGAAATGTCCTAAACTCCTAGAAATGTCCTAAAATCTTGAAAAAGTCCTAAAATCTGAGAATTGTCCTATATTCCTAGTAACAGGTATGGGGATGCTGTTACTGGCCCCTGGCCTATACTGTCATTTTGCAAAAGTGGGCCCAAAGCAAAGCAGGTGGAGTGTCCCTGGTGCGGACTCTACGCTCTTTAATTAATACAAATCAGATCAATGTAATCAATGCAAGCAACACTAACTCTGTTTCTTGACCTGAACTTTAAATCAATTTGCAATTTTTCAAATGCTTTAATTGTAGATCAGCTTTAAATTAGAAATGTATTAGAATTGATCTCCTCCGTTCTTCAAAGTTCCGGTGTGTAAGATTTAGGGAGATTTAGTGGCATCTAGTGGTGACGATTGCAGAGAGCAGCCAGCTGACACTTTTTTTGGCAGATCCTGATTTCAGAATTTTTTAAAAGTCTGCCTCGCTGATTTTGGCCTTTTCAGATCCTTTTTTTCTTTTTTTTAAATTATAATTGACAATATACACAACATTTTTGTAACTTTGCTCTGATGAAAAGTTACAGGATCTTTCCTCACCTTCATTCAAACACATTAAAAAAAAATCAGTTTACTTGATAGTTTTTCTTTTTTCTTTTGTGCAAGTAAAATTGCAGCATATTCCATTAACCCTGTGAAATGTATGACATGGTTATTTCAAAAGCAGGGCGGAAAAAGGCAATCAGCAACTTGGCATGAAATGAGAGAGAGAAAGTTTTAGATTTTAAAATGGAGCTGTATTTCAAGATACCTCCTGTTTACATAGTCATTTTATCAAAAATGACAAACTAGAAATAGATAAAAAAAAACATTAAAACAGAAACACAGCAGAGAAGCGCGGCAAAAACACCCGAAACCTCGCCAAAACACATCAGAAGCACATCAGAAGTTGAGAACCAAAACGTGCTTCTTCCTTGTCTTCCGGATAGCTTATTTTGCCAGCCTCAAAATAAAATTAACCAGTGTGTCTGTGTGTGTGTGTGTGTGTGTGTTTTTTTTTTTTCTTAGCCTAGTACTGTGGATCGGAAATGAAAAGTAGAGAAGAAAAAAGCATAAACCCTGAAACCAGTGCTGTAACTGTCTGAAGACCCTGCTGAGTCTGGAGCACTGGATAAACGGATGCTGCAGTGTTGCTGTGTGTGAGCAGAATGGACAGCTGTCCCCTGTACCAGGATCCGGGTGCACCAGATGTCTATCTGTAGCTATGAGACAGAGAGAGAAAGAGATCAAGAAAACATTCTTTATTTTTAAGTGACTTCTTGCTGGTTGCTCTGCTTGCTGTCATGCTCTTATTTATGACTTTTAAATATGCTTTTATTTTGGATGTTTTTAAAAAAAATTTTTTTTTTGCTAATTCTTTTATCTAATTTAATCTATTTTTAAAATTTATTTTAGATTTGCCTCAAATGTAAAGTGCATTATAAAAAANGCTTTTATTTTGGATGTTTTTTTTAAAATTTTTTTTTTTGCTAATTCTTGTATCTAATTTAATCTATTTTTAAAATTTATTTTAGATTTGCCTCAAATGTAAAGTGCATT